>NC_068422.1:0-40000 GCF_023373465.1 Oncorhynchus keta
AATATGAGAGTCAGAGAGACGGAGTAGAGGTAACCCCTGAATGTGAGATAGTCAGAGAGACAGAGTAGAGGTAACACTGAATATGAGAGTCAGAGAGACGGAGTAGAGTAACCCCCTGAATGTGAGATAGTCAGAGAGACAGAGTAGAGTAACACCTGAATATGAGAGAGTCAGAGAGACGGAGTAGAGGTAACCCCTGAATGTGAGATAGTCAGAGAGACAGAGTAGAGGTAACACCTGAATATGAGAGAGTCAGAGAGACGGAGTAGAGGTAACCCCTGAATGTGAGATAGTCAGAGAGACGGAGTAGAGGTAACCCCTGAATATGAGAGAGTCAGAGAGACAGAGTAGAGGTAACACCTGAATATGAGAGAGTCAGAGAGACAGAGTAGAGGTAACACCTGAATATGAGAGAGTCAGAGAGACAGAGTAGAGGTAACACCTGAATATGAGAGAGTCAGAGAGACAGAGTAGAGGTAACACCTGAATATGAGAGAGTCAGAGAGACAGAGTAGAGGTAACACCTGAATATGAGAGAGTCAGAGAGACAGAGTAGAGGTAACACCTGAATATGAGAGAGTCAGAGAGACAGAGTAGAGGTAACACCTGAATATGAGAGAGTCAGAGAGACAGAGTAGAGGTAACCCCTGAATATGAGAGAGTCAGAGAGACAGAGTAGAGGTAACCCCTGAATATGAGAGAGTCAGAGAGACAGAGTAGAGGTAACACCTAAATATGAGAGAGTCAGAGAGACAGAGTAGAGGTAACCCCTAAATATGAGAGAGTCAGGGAGACAGAGTAGAGGTAACATCTAAATATGAGAGTCAGAGACAGGGAATAGGTAACTCCTGAATGAGAGAGTCAGAGAGACAGAGTAGAGGAAACCCCTGAATATGAGAGAGTCAGAGAGACAGAGTAGAGGTAACCCTGAATATGAGAGAGTCAGAGAGACAGAGTAGAGGTAACACCTAAATATGAGAGAGTCAGAGAGACAGAGTAGAGGTAACCCCTGAATGTGAGATAGTCAGAGAGACGGAGTAGAGGTAACCCCTGAATATGAGAGAGTCAGAGAGACAGAGTAGAGGTAACACCTGAATATGAGAGAGTCAGAGAGACAGAGTAGAGGTAACCCTGAATATGAGAGAGTCAGAGAGACAGGGTAGAGGTAACACCTGAATATGAGAGAGACAGAGTAGAGTAACCCCTGAATATGAGAGAGACAGAGTAGAGGTAACTCCTGAATATGAGAGAGTCAGAGAGACAGAGTAGAGGTAACACCTGAATATGAGAGAGTCAGAGAGACAGAGTAGAGGTAACACCTGAATATGAGAGAGTCAGAGAGACTAGAGGTAACACCTGAATATGAGAGAGACAGAGTAGAGGTAACCCTGAATATGAGAGAGACAGAGTAGAGGTAACTCCTGAATGTGAGAGACTCAGAGAGACAGGTAGAGGTAACTCCTGAATGTGAGAGAGTCAGAGAGACAGGGTAGAGGTAACTCCTGAATGTGGGAGAGTCAGAGAGACAGAGTAGAGGTAACCCCTGAATGTGAGAGAGTCAGAGAGACAGGGTAGAGTAACTCCTGAATGTGAGAGAGTCAGAGAGACAGAGTAGAGGTAACTCCTGAATGTGAGAGAGTCAGAGAGACAGAGTAGAGGTAACCCCTGAATGTGAGAGAGTCAGAGAGACAGAGTAGAGGTAACACCTGAATATGAGAGAGACAGAGTAGAGGTAACCCCTGAATATGAGAGAGACAGAGTAGAGGTAACATCTAAATATGAGAGAGACAGAGTAGAGGTAACATCTAAATATGAGAGAGTCAGAGACAGAGTAGAGGTAACACCTAAATATGAGAGAGTCAGAGAGACAGAGTAGAGGTAACCCCTGAATGTGAGATAGTCAGAGAGACAGAGTAGAGGTAACACCTGAATATGAGAGAGACAGAGTAGAGGTAACCCCTGAATATGAGAGAGACAGAGTAGAGGTAACACCTGAATATGAGAGAGTCAGAGAGACAGAGTAGAGGTAACCCCTGAATATGAGAGAGTCAGAGAGACAGGGTAGAGGTAACACCTGAAATGAGAGAGAGAGAGTAACCCTGAATATGAGAGAGACAGAGTAGAGGTAACTCCTGAATATGAGAGAGTCAGAGAGACAGAGTAGAGGTAACACCTGAATATGAGAGAGTCAGAGAGACAGAGTAGAGGTAACACCTGAATATGAGAGAGTCAGAGAGACAGAGTAGAGGTAACACCTGAATATGAGAGAGACAGAGTAGAGGTAACCCCTGAATATGAGAGAGACAGAGTAGAGGTAACGCCTGAATGTGAGAGAGTCAGAGAGACAGAGTAGAGGTAACTCCTGAATGTGAGAGAGTCAGAGAGACAGAGTAGAGGTAACTCCTGAATGTGAGAGAGTCAGAGAGACAGAGTAGAGGTAACACCTGAATATGAGAGAGTCAGAGAGACAGAGTAGAGGTAACCCCTGAATGTGAGAGAGTCAGAGAGACAGGGTAGAGGTAACCCCTGAATATGAGAGAGTCAGAGAGACAGAGTAGAGGTAACTCCTGAATGTGAGAGAGTCAGAGAGACAGAGTAGAGGTAACTCCTGAATATGAGAGAGTCAGAGAGACAGAGTAGAGGTAACACCTGAATATGAGAGGGTCAGAGAGACAGAGTAGAGGTAACCCCTGAATATGAGAGAGTCAGAGTAGAGGTAACCCCTGAATATGAGAGAGTCAGAGAGACAGAGTAGAGGTAACCCCTAAATATGAGAGAGTCAGAGAGACAGAGTAGAGGTAACCCCTAAATATGAGAGAGTCAGAGAGACGGAGTAGTGGTAACCCCTGAATATGAGAGAGTCAGAGAGACAGAGTAGAGGTAACCCCTGAATATGAGAGAGTCAGAGAGACAGAGTAGAGGTAACACCTAAATATGAGAGAGTCAGAGAGACAGAGTAGAGGTAACCCCTAAATATGAGAGAGTCAGAGAGACAGAGTAGAGGTAACACCTGAATATGAGAGAGTCAGAGAGACAGAGTAGAGGTAACACCTGAATATGAGAGAGTCAGAGAGACAGAGTAGAGGTAACCCCTGAATATGAGAGAGTCAGAGAGACGGAGTAGAGGTAACACCTAAATATGAGAGAGTCAGAGAGACAGAGTAGAGGTAACCCCTAAATATGAGAGAGTCAGAGAGACAGAGTAGAGGTAACCCCTAAATATGAGAGAGTCAGAGAGACGGAGTAGAGGTAACCCCTAAATATGAGAGAGTCAGAGAGACAGAGTAGAGGTAACCCCTAAATATGAGAGAGTCAGAGAGACAGAGTAGAGGTAACCCCTGAATATGAGAGAGTCAGAGAGACAGAGTAGAGGTAACACCTAAATATGAGAGAGTCAGAGAGACAGAGTAGAGGTAACCCCTAAATATGAGAGAGTCAGAGAGACGGAGTAGAGGTAACATCTAAATATGAGAGAGTCAGAGAGACAGAGTAGAGGTAACATCTAAATATGAGAGAGTCAGAGAGACAGAGTAGAGGTAACATCTAAATATGAGAGAGTCAGAGAGACAGAGTAGAGGTAACACCTAAATATGAGAGAGTCAGAGAGACAGAGTAGAGGTAACATCTAAATATGAGAGTCAGAGAGACAGGGAATAGGTAACTCCTGAATGTGAGAGAGTCAGAGAGACAGGGTAGAGGTAACTCCTGAATGTGAGAGAGTCAGAGAGACAGAGTAGAGGTAACTCCTGAATGTGAGAGAGTCAGAGAGACAGAGTAGAGGTAACCCCTAAATGTGAGAGAGTCAGAGAGACAGAGTAGAGTAACTCTGAATGTGAGAGAGTCAGAGAGACAGAGTAGAGGTAACACCTGAATATGAGAGAGACAGAGTAGAGTAACCCCTGAATATGAGAGAGACAGAGTAGAGGTAACTCCTGAATGTGAGAGACTCAGAGACAGGGTAGAGGTAACTCCTGAATGTGAGAGAGTCAGAGAGACAGGGTAGAGGTAACTCCTGAATGTGAGAGAGTCAGAGAGACAGAGTAGAGGTAACCCCTGAATGTGAGAGAGTCAGAGAGACAGGGTAGAGGTAACTCCTGAATGTGAGAGAGTCAGAGAGACAGAGTAGAGGTAACTCCTGAATGTGAGAGAGTCAGAGAGACAGAGTAGAGGTAACTCCTGAATGTGAGAGAGTCAGAGAGACAGAGTAGAGGTAACACCTGAATATGAGAGAGACAGAGTAGAGGTAACCCCTGAATATGAGAGAGACAGAGTAGAGGTAACATCTAAATATGAGAGAGTCAGAGAGACAGAGTAGAGGTAACACCTGAATATGAGAGAGTCAGAGAGACGGAGTAGAGGTAACCCCTGAATGTGAGATAGTCAGAGAGACAGAGTAGAGGTAACCCTGAATATGAGAGAGTCAGAGAGACAGAGTAGAGGTAACACCTGAATATGAGAGAGTCAGAGAGACAGAGTAGAGGTAACCCCTGAATATGAGAGAGTCAGAGAGACAGAGTAGAGGTAACACCTGAATATGAGAGAGTCAGAGAGACAGAGTAGAGGTAACACCTGAATATGAGAGAGTCAGAGAGACAGAGTAGAGGTAACCCTGAAATGAGAGAGTCAGAGAGACAGAGAGAGTCAGAGAGACAGAGAGACAGAGTAGAGGTAACACCTGAATATGAGAGAGTCAGAGAGACAGAGTAGAGGTAACACCTGAATATGAGAGAGTCAGAGAGACAGAGTAGAGGTAACACCTGAATATGAGAGAGTCAGAGAGACAGAGAGACCCTGAATATGAGAGAGTCAGAGAGAGGTAAGGTAACACCTAAATATGAGAGAGTCAGAGAGACAGAGTAGAGGTAACCCTAAATATGAGAGAGTCAGAGAGACAGAGTAGAGGTAACCCCTGAATATGAGAGAGTCAGAGAGACAGAGTAGAGGTAACCCCTAAATATGAGAGAGTCAGAGAGACAGAGTAGAGGTAACACCTAAATATGAGAGAGTCAGAGAGACAGAGTAGAGGTAACCCCTAAATATGAGAGAGTCAGAGAGACAGAGTAGAGGTAACATCTAAATATGAGAGAGTCAGAGAGACAGAGTAGAGGTAACATCTAAATATGAGAGAGTCAGAGAGACAGAGTAGAGGTAACATCTAAATATGAGAGAGTCAGAGAGACAGAGTAGAGGTAACATCTAAATATGAGAGTCAGAGAGACAGAGGTAACATCTAAATATGAGAGTAGACAGGGAATAGGTAACTCCTGAATGTGAGAGAGTCAGAGAGACAGGGTAGAGGTAACTCCTGAATGTGAGAGAGTCAGAGAGACAGAGTAGAGGTAACTCCTGAATGTGAGAGAGTCAGAGAGACAGAGTAGAGGTAACTCCTGAATGTGAGAGAGTCAGAGAGACAGAGTAGAGGTAACCCCTGAATGTGAGAGAGTCAGAGAGACAGAGTAGAGGTAACACCTGAATATGAGAGAGACAGAGTAGAGGTAACCCCTGAATATGAGAGAGACAGAGTAGAGGTAACTCCTGAATGTGAGAGACTCAGAGAGACAGGGTAGAGGTAACTCCTGAATGTGAGAGAGTCAGAGAGACAGGGTAGAGGTAACTCCTGAATGTGAGAGAGTCAGAGAGACAGAGTAGAGGTAACCCCTGAATGTGAGAGAGTCAGAGAGACAGGGTAGAGGTAACTCCTGAATGTGAGAGAGTCAGAGAGACAGAGTAGAGGTAACTCCTGAATGTGAGAGAGTCAGAGAGACAGGGAATAGGTAACTCCTGAATATGAGAGAGACAGAGTAGAGGTAACCCCTGAATGTGAGAGAGTCAGAGAGACAGAGTAGAGGTAACACCTAAAATGAGAGAGTCAGAGAGACAGAGTAGAGGTAACACCTAAATATGAGAGTCAGAGAGACAGGGAAGAGGTAACTCCTGAATGTGAGAGAGTCAGAGAGACAGAGTAGAGGTAACCCCTGAATATGAGAGAGTCAGAGAGACAGAGTAGAGGTAACCCCTGAATGTGAGAGAGTCAGAGAGACAGAGTAGAGGTAACACCTGAGAGTCAGAGAGACAGGGAATAGGTAACTCCTGAATGTGAGAGAGTCAGAGAGACAGAGTAGAGGTAACCCCTGAATATGAGAGAGTCAGAGAGACAGAGTAGAGGTAACACCTGAATATGAGAGAGTCAGAGAGACAGAGTAGAGGTAACACCTAAATGTGAGAGAGTCAGAGAGACAGAGTAGAGGTAACCCTAAATATGAGAGAGTCAGAGAGACATAGTAGAGGTAACCCTGAATATGAGAGAGTCAGAGAGACAGAGTAGAGGTAACCCCTGAATATGAGAGAGTCAGAGAGACAGAGTAGAGGTAACCCTGAATATGAGAGAGTCAGAGAGACAGAGTAGAGGTAACACCTAAATATGAGAGAGTCAGAGAGACAGAGTAGAGGTAACCCTGAATATGAGAGAGTCAGAGAGACAGAGTAGAGGTAACCCCTAAATATGAGAGAGTCAGAGAGACAGAGTAGAGGTAACATCTAAATATGAGAGAGTCAGAGAGACAGAGTAGAGGTAACATCTAAATATGAGAGAGTCAGAGAGACAGAGTAGAGGTAACACCTAAATATGAGAGAGTCAGAGAGACAGAGTAGAGGTAACATCTAAATATGAGAGTCAGAGAGACAGAGAATAGGTAACTCCTGAATGTGAGAGAGTCAGAGAGACAGAGTAGAGGTAACACCTGAATATGAGAGAGACAGAGAGAGGTAACCCCTGAATATGAGAGAGACAGAGTAGAGGTAACATCTAAATATGAGAGAGTCAGAGAGACAGAGTAGAGGTAACACCTAAATATGAGAGAGTCAGAGAGACAGAGTAGAGGTAACCCCTAAATATGAGAGAGTCAGAGAGACAGGGAATAGGTAACCCTGAATATGAGAGAGTCAGAGAGACAGAGTAGAGGTAACCCCTGAATATGAGAGAGTCAGAGAGACAGAGTAGAGGTAACCCTGAATATGAGAGAGTCAGAGAGACAGAGTAGAGGTAACACCTAAATATGAGAGAGTCAGAGAGACAGGGAATAGGTAACTCCTAAATGTGAGAGAGTCAGAGAGACAGAGTAGAGGTAACCCCTGAATATGAGAGAGTCAGAGAGACAGAGTAGAGGTAACACCTAAATATGAGAGAGTCAGAGAGACGGAGTAGAGGTAACACCTGAATGTGAGAGAGTCAGAGAGACAGAGTAGAGGTAACCCCTGAATGTGAGAGAGTCAGAGAGACAGAGTAGAGGTAACCCCTGAATGTTAGAGAGACAGAGTAGAGGTAACACCTAAATATGAGAGAGTCAGAGAGACAGAGTAGAGGTAACCCCTAAATATGAGAGAGTCAGAGAGACAGAGTAGAGGTAACACCTAAATATGAGAGAGTCAGAGAGACAGAGTAGAGGTAACCCCTAAATATGAGAGAGTCAGAGAGACGGAGTAGAGGTAACATCTAAATATGAGAGAGTCAGAGAGACAGAGTAGAGGTAACATCTAAATATGAGAGAGTCAGAGAGACAGAGTAGAGGTAACATCTAAATATGAGAGAGTCAGAGAGACAGAGTAGAGGTAACACCTAAATATGAGAGAGTCAGAGAGACAGAGTAGAGGTAACATCTAAATATGAGAGAGTCAGAGAGACAGAGGTAACTCCTGAATGTGAGAAGTCAGAGAGACAGGGTAAACTCCTGAATGTGAGAGAGTCAGAGAGACAGAGTAGAGGTAACTCCAGTCAGAGAGACTAGGTAACCCCTGAATGTGAGAGAGTCAGAGAGACAGAGTAGAGGTAACACCTGAATATGAGAGAGACAGAGAGAGTCAGAGAGACAGAGTAGAGGTAACCCCTGAATGTGAGAGACTCAGAGAGACAGGGTAGAGGTAACTCCTGAATGTGAGAGAGTCAGAGAGACAGGGAAGAGGTAACTCCTGAATGTGAGAGAGTCAGAGAGACAGTAACCCCTGAATGTGAGAGAGTCAGAGAGACAGGGTAGAGGTAACTCCTGAATGTGAGAGAGTCAGAGAGACAGAGTAGAGTCCTGAATGTGAGAGAGTCAGAGAGACAGAGTAGAGGTAACCCCTGAATGTGAGAGAGTCAGAGAGACAGAGTAGAGGTAACACCTGAATATGAGAGATAGTCAGAGAGACAGGGTAGAGGTAACCCCTGAATGTGAGAGACTCAGAGAGACAGGGAATAGGTAACTCCTGAATGTGAGAGAGTCAGAGAGACAGGGAAGAGGTAACTCCTGAATGTGAGAGAGTCAGAGAGACAGAGTAGAGGTAACCCCTGAATGTGAGAGAGTCAGAGAGACAGAGTAGAGGTAACTCCTGAATGTGAGAGAGTCAGAGAGACAGAGTAGAGGTAACCCTGAATGTGAGAGAGTCAGAGAGACAGAGTAGAGGTAACCCCTGAATGTGAGAGAGTCAGAGAGACAGAGTAGAGGTAACACCTGAATGACAGAGAGAGTAACCCCAGAGAGACAGAGTAGAGGTAACCCCTGACTGTGAGAGAGACGAGAGACAGAGGTAACTCCTGAATGTCAGATAGTCAGAGAGACAGAGTAGAGGTAACCCCTGAATGTGAGTAACACCTGAAGTCAGAGAGACAGAGTAGAGGTAACTCCTGAATGTGAGAGAGTCCAGAGTAGAGGTAACCCCTGAATGTGAGAGAGTCAGAGAGACAGAGTAGAGGTAACTCCTGAATGTGAGAGAGTCAGAGAGACAGAGTAGAGGTAACCCTGAATGTGAGAGAGTCAGAGAGACAGGGTAGAGGTAACCCTGCATATGAGAGAGTCAGAGAGACAGAGTAGAGTAACCCCTGAATGTGAGAGAGTCAGAGAGACAGGGTAGGTAACTCCTGAATGTGAGAGAGTCAGAGAGACAGAGTAGAGGTAACTCCTGAATGTGAGAGAGTCAGAGAGACAGAGTAGAGGTAACCCCTAAATATGAGAGAGTCAGAGAGACAGAGTAGAGGTAACACCTAAATATGAGAGAGTCAGAGAGACAGAGTAGAGGTAACCCCTAAATATGAGAGAGAGTCAGAGAGAGGTAACCCCTGACTGTGAGAGAGACGGGGTAGAGGTAACTCCTAAATGTGAGAGAGTCAGAGAGACAGAGTAGAGGTAACTGAATGTGAGATAGACTAAACCTGAATGAGAGAGAGACAGAGTAGAGGTAACCCCTGAATGTGAGATAGAGAGACAGGGTATAGGTAACTCCTGAATGTGAGAGAGTCAGAGAGACAGGGTAGAGGTAACTCCTGAATGTGAGAGAGTCAGAGAGACAGAGTAGAGGTAACCCCTGAATGTGAGAGAGTCAGAGAGACAGGGTAGAGGTAACCCTAAATATGAGAGAGTCAGAGAGACAGAGTAGAGGTAACGCCTGAATGTGAGAGAGTCAGAGAGACAGAGAGAGGTAACTCCTGAATATGAGAGAGTCAGAGAGACAGAGTAGAGGTAACTCCTGAATGTGAGAGAGTCAGAGAGACAGAGTAGAGGTAACCCTGAATGAGAGAGTCAGAGAGACAGAGTAGAGGTCTAAATATGAGAGAGTCAGAGAGACAGAGTAGAGGTAACCCTGAATGTGAGAGAGTCAGAGAGACAGAGTAGAGGTAACCCCTAAATATGAGAGAGTCAGAGAGACAGAGTAGAGGTAACCCCTGAATGTGAGAGAGTCAGAGAGACAGAGTAGAGGTAACCCCTAAATATGAGAGAGTCAGAGAGACAGAGTAGAGGTAACCCTGAATGTGAGAGAGTCAGAGAGACAGAGTAGAGGTAACCCCTAAAATGAGATAGTCAGAGAGACAGGGTAGAGGTAACCCTGAATGTGAGAGACTCAGAGAGACAGGTAGAGGTAACCCTGAATGTGAGATAGTCAGAGAGACAGAGTAGAGGTAACACCTAAATATGAGAGAGTCAGAGAGACAGAGTAGAGGTAACCCCTAAATATGAGAGAGTCAGAGAGACAGAGTAGAGGTAACACCTAAATATGAGAGAGTCAGAGAGACAGAGTAGAGGTAACCCCTAAATATGAGAGAGTCAGAGAGACGGAGTAGAGGTAACATCTAAATATGAGAGAGTCAGAGAGACAGAGTAGAGGTAACATCTAAATATGAGAGAGTCAGAGAGACAGAGTAGAGGTAACATCTAAATATGAGAGAGTCAGAGAGACAGAGTAGAGGTAACACCTAAATATGAGAGAGTCAGAGAGACAGAGTAGAGGTAACATCTAAATATGAGAGAGTCAGAGAGACAGAGTAGAGGTAACACCTAAATATGAGAGAGTCAGAGAGACAGAGTAGAGGTAACATCTAAATATGAGAGAGTCAGAGAGACAGAGTAGAGGTAACATCTAAATATGAGATAGTCAGAGAGACAGGGTAGAGGTAACCCCTGAATGTGAGAGACTCAGAGAGACAGGGAATAGGTAACTCCTGAATGTGAGAGAGTCAGAGAGACAGGGAATAGGTAACTCCTGAATGTGAGATAGTCAGAGAGACAGAGTAGAGGTAACCCCTGAATGTGAGAGAGTCAGAGAGACAGAGTAGAGGTAACCCCTGAATGTGAGAGAGTCAGAGAGACAGAGTAGAGGTAACACCTGAATGTGAGAGAGTCAGAGAGACAGAGTAGAGGTAACCCCTGAATGTGAGAGAGTCAGAGAGACAGAGTAGAGGTAACACCTGAATGTGAGAGAGTCAGAGAGACAGAGTAGAGGTAACCCCTGAATGTGAGAGAGTCAGAGAGACAGAGTAGAGGTAACCCCTGAATGTTAGAGAGACAGAGTAGAGGTAACCCCTGAATGTTAGAGAGACAGAGTAGAGGTAACCCCTGAATGTTAGAGAGACAGAGTAGAGGTAACCCCTGAATGTTAGAGAGACAGAGTAGAGGTAACCCCTGAATGTTAGAGAGACAGAGTAGAGGTAACCCCTGAATGTTAGAGAGACAGAGTAGAGGTAACCCCTGAATGTTAGAGAGACAGAGTAGAGGTAACCCCTGAATGTTAGAAAGACAGAGTAGAGGTAACCCCTGAATGTTAGAGAGACAGAGTAGAGGTAACCCCTGAATGTTAGAGAGACAGAGTAGAGGTAACCCCTGAATGTGAGAGAGACAGAGTAGAGGTAACCCCTGAATGTGGTGCTGAGAGCCTGTAGCTTCATTCCTCTGCTGACTGCTGGAATGGAAACAAATGTGTCATTCTCCACCACCACCACCCCACCGAGAGGATAAGAGACTTGAGGCTACGTCCCTAATGGCACCCTATTTTCTAAATAGTGCACTATATAGGAAATAGGGTCAAACGTTGTGCACTATATAGGAAATAGGTTACCGTTTGTGACACAGTCTTGGACTGAGGCTGTGTCTTCACTCGCTAAAACATAGACTTTTCATCATCTTAGCCTTTAGGGATATTCATGGAACCATTTATGCCCTTTACGCCAGATCCTCTAATGATGCAGAACGAATGATGCGCTTTTGTTTCGGTTTCCAGTAAGAGTGTGGGAAAGTGAGTCTGAGAAGGCTTTCCATTTCTAGTTTCCCAGAAGGGCCTTGGCTCTGCTCTGACGATTTCCAGGTGATATTTGCAGAGATGGAAAGGGTGGAAAGTAGAAGTAGTGTTGGAGAAGCTGTTTCAGCTCACAATGTCTGAGCCACATGTTCAGTCAACGTAGAGAGATAGGGTGCACACACAAATCCCTCTACAACGAACTCTTCAAGAGTTTTCGGGGGGTGAGCTACACATCTTATACAGTATACACCTTTATTTACATGTTTACAAGCTTTATTTTAATTTATGCAAGGACTTCAGCCAGCCCAGGGATACGATTAGAGAATATGAGGGGAATGGAGAAGAGGTTAGTTGAGGAGAGGGGTTGTTAGCTAGGTTTTCAAGCACATATAGGCATTCCCCATGATGATCCTCTCCAGGCAGCCCTTACAGCCCTAAGACACCCAGACAGAGGGAGGACCCCACATTGGCATAACGCCCTGTCAACACGGGAAAATACAAGGAGAGCCTACATTCTATGCTACATTCTGTGGCGTGAGAATGAATGATGCCAGGTGTCTTTGGGCTGAGGGAGACAGGTGATGGAAGAAGGCAGTGTTGGAGACAGGTGGTGGAAGAGCAGGCGGTGTGGGAGACAGGTGGTGGAAGAGCAGGCGGTGTGGGAGACAGGTGGTGGAAGTGCAGAGCGGTGTGGGAGACAGGTGGTGGAAGAGCAGGCGGAGACAGGTGGGAGACAGGTGGTGGAGACAGGTGGTGGGAGTGGTGGAGACAGTGTTGGAGACAGGTGGTGGGAGAGGAGACAGTGTTGGAGACAGGTGGTGGAAGAGCAGGCGGTGTGGGAGACAGGTGGTGGAAGAGCAGGCGGTGTGGGAGACAGGTGGTGGAAGAGCAGGCGGTGTGGGAGACAGGTGGTGGGAGAGGAGACAGTGTTGGAGACAGGTGGTGGGAGACAGGTGGTGGAAGAGCAGGCGGTGTGTGAGGCAGGTGGTGGAAGAGCAGTCGGTGTTGGAGACAGGTGGTGGAAGAGCAGGCAGTGTGGGAGACAGGTGGTGGAAGAGCAGGCAGTGTTGGAGACAGGTGGTAGGAGACAGGTGGTGGAAGAGCAGGCGGTGTGGGAGACAGGTGGTGGAAGAGCAGGCGGTGTGGGAGACAGGTGGTGGGAGAGGAGACAGTGTTGGAGACAGGTGGTGGGAGAGCAGGCGGTGTGGGAGACAGGTGGTGGAAGAGCAGGCAGTGTGGGAGACAGGTGGTTGGAGAGCAGGAGGTATGGGAGACAGGTGGTGGGAGAGCAGGCAGTGTTGGAGACAGGTGGTGGGAAAGCAGGTGGTGTGGGAGACAGTGTTGGTGGGAGAGGAGACAGTGTTGGAGACAGGTGGTGGGAGAGCAGGTGGTGGAAGAGCAGGTGGTGGGAGATCAGACAGTGTTGGAGACAGGTGGTGGGAGAGCAGGTGGTGTGGGAGACAGGTGGTGGGAGAGCAGACAGTGTTGGAGACAGGTGGGAGAGCAGGTGGTGGGAGTGTTGGAGCAGGTGGTGGAGAGCAGGTGGGAGACAGGTGGTGGGAGAGCAGCCAGTGTTGGAGACAGGTGGTGGGAGAGCAGACAGTGTTGGAGACAGGTGGTGGGAGAGACAGGTGGTGGGAGAGCAGACAGTGTTGGAGACAGGTGGTGGGGGAGAGTGTTGGAGACAGGTGGTGGAGAGCAGGCAGTGTTGGAGACAGGTGGTGGGAAAGCAGGTGGTTGGAGACAGTGTTGGAGACAGGTGGTGGGAGAGCAGACAGTGTTGGAGACAGGTGGTAGGAGAGCAGGTGGTGTGGGAGACAGGTGGTGGAGACAGGTGGTGGGAGAGCAGTGTGGGAGACAGGTGGTGGGAGAGCAGGCAGTGTGGGAGACAGGTGGTGGGAGAGCAGAGACAGGTGTGGGAGACAGACAGGTGGTGGGAGAGCAGACAGTGTGGTGTGAGACAGGTGGTGGGAGGACAGGACAGGTGGTGGAAGACAGTGTTGGAGACAGGTGGTGGAAGAGCAGGCAGTGTGGGAGCAGGTGGTGGAAGAGAGCAGGTGGTGGGAGACAGGTGGAAGACAGGTGGTGGAGAGCAGGCAGAGTGGTGGAAGAGCAGGCGGTGTGGGAGACAGGTGGTGGAAGAGCAGGTGGTGTGGGGAGAGCAGGTGGGTGGGAGACAGGTGGTGGAAGAGCAGGCAGTGTTGAGACAGGTGTGGGAGGAGACAGTGGAGACAGGTGGTGGGAGAGCAGGCGGTGTGGGAGACAGGTGGTGGAAGAGCAGGCAGTGTTGGAGACAGGTGGTGGGAGAGCAGGTGGTGTGGGAGACAGGTGGTGGGAGAGGAGGCAGTGTTGGAGACAGGTGGTGGAGACAGGTGGTGGGAGAGCAGGTGGTGGAGACAGGCAGGTGTTGAGACAGGTGGAGATCAGACAGTGTTGGAGACAGGTGGTGGGAGAGCAGGTGAGACAGGTGGTGGGAGACAGGTGGTGGGAGAGCAGACAGGTGTGGGAGACAGACAGGTGGTGGAGACAGGTGGTGGGAGAGCAGACAGTGGAGACAGGTGGTGGAGACAGGTGGTGGGAGAGCAGACAGTGTTGGAGACAGGTGGTGGGAGAGCAGACAGGTGTTGTTGGAGACAGGTGGTGGGAGACAGGTGGCAGACAGTGTTGGGAGACAGGTGGTGGGAGACAGGTGGTGGGAGACAGTGTTGGAGACAGGTGGTGGGAGGAGACAGGTGGTGGGAGACAGTGGTGGGAGACAGGTGGTGGAGACAGGTGGTGGGGAGACAGTGCTGGAGACAGGTGGTGGAGAGCAGGTGGTGGGAGAGCAGACAGTGTTGGAGACAGGTGGTGGGAGACAGGCAGACAGTGAGTGTGGTAGAGCAGGTGGTGGAGACAGGTGGTGGAGGAGAGACAGGTGGTGGGGAGACAGTGTTGGAGACAGGTGGTGGGAGAGCAGGGTGTTGGAGACAGGTGGTAGGAGAGCAGACAGTGTTGGAGACAGGTGGTGGAGCAGGTGGTGTGGGAGACAGGTGGTGGAAGAGCAGAGACAGGTGGTGGAGCACAGGTGGACAGGTGGTGGGAAGCAGCAGGTGGGAGAGACAGGTGTGGGGAGGAGACAGTGTTGGAGACAGGTGGTGGAGAGCAGACAGTGTTGGAGACAGGTGGTGGGAGAGCAGGTGGTGTGGGAGACAGGTGGTGGGAGAGCAGACAGGTGGTGGAGACAGGTGGTGGGAGACAGGTGGTGAAGACAGGCGGTGTGGGAGACAGGTGGTGGAAGAGCAGGAGGTGTGGGACAGACAGGTGGGAGACAGGTGGTGGGAGAGACAGGTGTGTGGAGACAGGCAGGTGGTGTGGGAGACAGGTGGTGGAAGAGCAGGCAGGTGTGGAGACAGGTGGTGGAGAGAGACAGTGTGTGGGAGACAGGTGGTGGGAGAGCAGACAGTGTTGAGACAGACAGGTGGTGGGAGAGCAGACAGTGTGGTGTGGGGAGAGCAGGAGACAGACAGGTGGGTGGGAGACAGGTGGTGGAAGAGCAGACAGTGTGGTGGAGACAGGTGGTGGAAGAGCAGGCAGTGTGGGAGACAGGTGGTGGAAGAGCAGGCGAGACAGGTGGTGGAGAGCAGGTGTGGAGACAGGTGGAAGAGCAGGTGTGTGGGGAGACAGACAGGTGGTGGGAGAGAGACAGTGTTGGAGACAGGTGGTGGGAGACAGGTGGTGGAGAGAGCACAGTGTGGGGAGACAGGTGGTGGGGAGAGCAGCCGGTGTTGGAGACAGGTGGTGGGAAAGCAGGTGGTGTGGGAGACAGTGTGGTGGGAGAGGAGACAGTGTTGGAGACAGGTGGTGGGGAGCAGGTGGTGGAAGAGGCAGGTGGTGTGGCAGACAGGTGGGGTGGAAGAGCAGTGTGGACAGGTGGTGGAGATCAGTGTTGGAGACAGTGTTGGAGACAGGTGGTGGGAGAGCAGGTGGTGTGGGAGACAGGTGGTGGGAGAGCAGACAGTGTTGGAGACAGGTGGTAGGAGAGCAGACAGTGTTGGAGACAGGTGGTGGGAGAGCAGGTGGTGTGGGAGACAGGTGGTGGGAGAGCAGACAGTGTTGGAGACAGGTGGTGGGAGAGCAGACAGTGTTGGAGACAGGTGGTGGGAGAGCAGGTGGTGTGGGAGACAGGTGGTGGGAGAGCAGACAGTGTTGGAGACAGGTGGTGGGAGAGCAGACAGTGTTGGAGACAGGTGGTGGGAGAGCAGACAGTGTTGGAGACAGGTGGTGGGAGAGCAGACAGTGTTGGAGACAGGTGGTGGGAGAGCAGACAGTGTTGGAGACAGGTGGTGGGAGAGCAGGTGGTGTGGGAGACAGGTGGTGGGAGAGCAGACAGTGTTGGAGACAGGTGGTGGGAGACAGGTGGTGGAAGAGCAGGCGGTGTGGGAGACAGGTGGTGGAAGAGCAGGCAGTGTTGGAGACAGGTGGTGGGGAGACAGGTGGTGGGGGGAGACAGGTGGTGTGGGAGACAGGTGGTGGAAGAGCAGGCAGTGTGGGAGACAGGTGGTGGAAGAGCAGGCGGTGTGGGAGACAGGTGGTGACAGAGAGGCGGTGTGTGGGGAGACAGGTGGTGGGAGAGACAGGTGGTGGAGAGACAGTGTTGGAGACAGGTGGTGGGAGAGCAGACAGTGGTGGCAGGTGGTGTGGGAGACAGGTGGTGGACAGGTGCAGGCAGGTGTGGGAGACAGGTGGTGGAAGACAGGTGGTGGGAGACAGGTGGTGGGAGACAGGGGGTGGGAGAGCAGACAGTGTTGGAGACAGGTGGTGGGAGAGCAGACAGTGTTGGAGACAGGTGGTGGAAGAGCAGGCGGTGTGGCAGACAGGTGGTGGAAGAGCAGGCAGTGTGGGAGACAGGTGGTTGGAGAGCAGGAGGTGTGGGAGACAGGTCTTGGGAGAGCAGGCAGTGTTGGAGACAGGTGGTGGGAAAGCAGGTGGTGTGGAAGACAGGTGGTGGAAGAGCAGGCGGTGTTGGAGACAGGTGGTGGGAGAGGAGACAGTGGTGGAGACAGGTGGTGGGAGAGCAGACAGTGTTGGAGACAGGTGGTGGGAGAGCAGGTGGTGTGGGAGACAGGTGGTGGAGAGCAGGTGGTGGAGACAGGTGGTGGGAGAGCAGACAGTGTTGGAGACAGGTGGTGGAGAGCAGGCAGTGTGGGAGACAGGTGGTGGAGCAGAGTGTTGGAGTGCGGTGTTGGAGACAGGTGGTGGGAGAGCAGACAGAGACAGGTGGTGTTGGAGACAGGTGGTGGAGAGCAGGTGGTGTGGGAGACAGGTGGTGGGAGCAGGCAGTGTTGGAGACAGGTGTTGGGAGACAGGTGGTGGGAGAGCAGACAGTGTTGGAGACAGGTGGTGGGAGGAGACAGGTGGAGACAGGTGGTGGGAGAGCAGACAGTGTTGGAGACAGGTGGTGGGAGAGCAGGCAGTGTTGGAGACAGGTGGTGGGAGAGCAGACAGTGTTGGAGACAGGTGGTGGGAGCAGAGACAGGTGGTGTTGGGAGACAGGTGGTGGGAGAGCAGGCAGTGTTGGAGACAGGTGGTGGGAGAGCAGACAGTGTTGGAGACAGGTGGTGGGAGAGCAGGCAGTGTTGGAGACAGGTGGTGGGAGAGCAGGCAGTGTTGGAGACAGGTGGTGGGAGACAGTGTGAGACAGGTGGTGGGAGACAGTGTGGAGACAGGTGGTGGGAGAGCAGACAGTGTTGGAGACAGGTGGCAGGGGCAGACAGTGTTGGAGACAGGTGGTGGGAGGCAGGTGGGAGACAGGTGGTGGGAGAGCAGACAGTGTTGGAGACAGGCAGTGTTGGAGACAGGTGGTGGGAGAGCAGACAGTGTTGCAGACAGGTGGTGGGAGAGCAGGCAGTGTTGGAGACAGGTGGTGGGAGAGCAGGCGGTGTTGGAGAGTGGTTCCCAGCTGTGTGTGTGTGTCTGTGCATGTATGCATTTACTACTCACATGATATTTCCATATGTTTCCATGCACTGGTTGAGGCTGAGACAACTCTTGGGATCTGGCCCAAACGGCACCCTATTCCCCATATAGTGCACTACTTTGAAGCAGAGCCCTATGGGGATGGTCAAACATAGTGCAATGCATAGGCAATAGGGTGCAATTTGGGAGGCAGTCTTAATGTATATTTTCCAACATCCTTAACGGAGACATATGGGCTGTAAATTCAACTTTTTTCCAGTTGTGAGGCAGTAATTAGCTCCATATTGGTCCAACTCAATGGGAGTGATAGGAGGGAGTAAAGTCACACACACCCACACCCATGCACGCGGATGGACAGACACATAAAACACACACACAAAAATATAAATGCGACGTGAAGTGTTGGTCCCATGTGTCATGAGCTGAAATAAAATATCCCAGAAATGTTCCATTCGCACAAAAAACGTATTTCTCCCAAATGTTGTGCACAAATGTGTTTACATCCCTGTTTGTGACCATTTCTCCGTTGCCAAGATAATCCATCCACCTGACAGGTGTGGTATAGAACCTGATTAAACAGCATCATCATTACACAGGTGCACCTTGTAGTGGGGACAATAAAAGGTCACACTAAAATGTGCAGGTTTGTCACACAACACAGTAAGTAACACAGACATCTCAAGTTTTGAAGGAGTGTGCGATTGGCATGCTGACTGCAGGAACGTTCACCAGAGCTGTTGACAGATAATTTAATGTTCCTTTCTCTACCATCAGCCTCCTCTAACGTTGTTTTAGAGAATTTGGCAGTACGTCCAACAGGCCTCACAACCCCAGACCACGTGTAACCACACCACAGACCAGGACCTCCACATCCGGATTCTTCACCTGCGGGATCATCTGAGACCAGCCATCCGGACAGCTGATGAAACTAAAGAGTATTTCTGTCTGTAATAAAGCCCTTTTGTGGAGAAAAACTAATTATGATCGACTGGGCCTGACTCTCCCACGGCTCCCACAGCTCTGCTCTTACCCAGTCATGTGAAACCCATAGATTGGGGCCTAATTAATTTATATTTCAATTGACTGATTTCCTTATGAACTGTAACTCAGTAAAATTGTTGAAATTGTTGCATGTTGAATTTATATTTCTGTCCAGTGTAATAGGAAGGATGTGATGACACAAGCCCCATCATCCAGGGTTCTGGTCAAAAGTTGTGTACTGTGTAGGGAATAGGGTGCCATTTGGGATTCACACACTGTCTTGTTCATCCACACCACAGACTGTTCTATTGCCAGAAAGAGAGATGCTTCTTATGTAACGTAGACCAAGATGGTATCTTATATAAGAGAAAACACCCATGTCTGGTCTGCCAAGGAGTACATCCTCTGACTGTTCAGTATGGTGGAGGATGGGTGTTGGCGATGTACCAATGCATGCTCGCCCAAGGCTAGTCCACCCAAGGGTGAGTGACTACTTTTAGGATATTAATTAGCAATACATCTGCTAGATTTTTCTTTCCCCCAATGAAGGCATACACCAAAACACTTGTTACTGTATGATGGGTGCTGGCATACCATTTTATCTCTGCCCAAGGCAAGCTGGCTCTCAAATCTTTCACTCCAATCTGATAAAAAAAAAAATATATATAACCTTTTTTTAACTAGGCAAATAATTTAATAACAAATTATTACTTACGATGACAGCCTAGGAACAGTGGGTTAACTGCCTTGTTCAGGGGCAGAACGACAGATTTTTACCATGTCAGCTCAGGGATTTCTTATTTAGCTACCTTTCAGTTACTGGCCCAAAGCTCTAACCACTAGGCTACCTGTCTCTAACCACTAGGCTACCTGCCTCTAACCACTAGGCTACCTGCCTCTAACCACTAGGCGACCTGCCTCTAACCACTAGGCGACCTGCCTCTAACCACTAGGCGACCTGCCTCTAACCACTAGGCTATCTGCCTCTAACCACTAGGCTATCTGCCTCTAATCACTAGGCTACCTGCCTCTAACCACTAGGTTACCTGCCTCTAACCACTAGGCTACCTGCCTCTAACCACTAGGCTACCTGCCTCTAACCACTAGGCTACCTGCCTCTAACCACGAGGCTACCTGCCTCTAACCACGAGGCTACCTGCCTCTAACCACTAGGCTACCTGCCTCTAACCACTAGGCTACCTGCCTCTAACCACTAGGCTACCTGCCTCTAACCACTAGGCTACCTGCCTCTAACCATTAGGCTACCTGCCTCTAACCACTAGGTGACCTGCCTCTAACCACTAGGCTACCTCTCTCTAACCACTAGGCTACCTGCCTCTAACCATTAGGCTACCTGCCTCTAACCACTAGGCTACCTGCCTCTAACCACTAGGCTACCTCTCTCTAACCACTAGGCTATCTGCCTCTAATCACTAGGCTACATGCGTCTAACCATTAGGCTACCTGCTTCTAACCACTAGGCTACCTGCCTCTAACCACTAGGCTACCTGCCTCTAACCACTAGGCTACCTGCCTCTAACCACTAGGCTACCTGCCTCTAACCACTAGGCTACCTGCCTCTAACCACTAGGCTACCTGCCTCTAACCACTAGGCTACCTGCCTCTGATTTAGTATTCCTTTACACTTAGAGCTTTTTGCCTCCAGTCTCTTTTAACAAACGCAGGCTCTATGCAAGAATAGGATGCAAGAAAGTTCACATCAAATACTGTTTTCATAATGCAGAATATTTATTTTCCAAAGAGGTAATTAAAATAAACCATGCTGACATTAATTCTACACTGAGTTGTTGTCAGCCAAGCATACCAAATTCAAATCTTACCCCCCAAAATGGCATCATGTTACTAGGAAAGGTTTGCTTTCATTGATTCAGATGGACTTAATTGACCTATAAAGCTGTATCTTTCGAGGAACCCGATGTGCTTTCCAGAGATGGAGGAGTGTCCCATCACAGTCACATGTCACAGCCCGACTCAGGGAAGGAAGTGATCACAGTCACATGTCACAGCCCGACTCAGGGAAGGAAGTGATCACAGCCACATGTCACAGCCCGACTCAGGGAAGGAAGTGATCACAGTCACATGTCACAGCCCGACTCAGGGAAGGAAGTGATCACAGCCACATGTCACAGCCCGACTCAGGGAAGGAAGTGATCACAGCCACATGTCACAGCCCGACTCAGGGAAGGAAGTGATCACAGCCACATGTCACAGCCCGACTCAGGGAAGGAAGTGATCACAGCCACATGTCACAGCCCGACTCAGGGAAGGAAGTGATCACAGTCACATGTCACAGCCCGACTCAGGGAAGGAAGTGATCACAGCCACATGTCACAGCCCGACTCAGGGAAGGAAGTGATCACAGCCACATGTCACAGCCCGACTCAGGGAAGGAAGTGATGACAGCCACATGTCACAGCCCGACTCAGGGAAGGAAGTGATCACAGCCCGACTCAGGGAAGGAAGTGATCACAGCCACATGTCACAGCCCGACTCAGGGAAGGAAGTGATCACAGCCACATGTCACAGCCCGACTCAGGGAAGGAAGTGAGCACAGCCACATGTCACAGCCTCAGTCCATGAGGTTTTCAGCTTTTATAGACTTCACCATGATGTGTTATTTTAATCACTAACTCCATTTCTCTCTGACCTGTCTTGGACGAAAAACCCTAGTGACATCACCTCAATCACTTCAACAGCCACCAATGTCATCTGAATTGACACTGACTAATCAAAAACAGTTATGTTCCATGTTTGTCCTACAGATCATACTTCAAATACATTTTAAAACATATAGGACCGGTTTGTTGAACCCAGATGAAACCTCCTGCTGGTAAAGTTTTAGGCGAGCCCACGTACTGGTTTTGAATGTGTTGTGACTGTTGTGTGCTCAGGGTTCTGTGTGATGGGATGGACTCTGCTATGGGCATCAGGGAGCTGTGAAGCCACTGTCTCTGTGTTCATATCCAACACATGGATGGAGTGGTCAGCACCACACAAGCAGCTGCTAAGGAAAGTCCAGTACAGTACCCAAAGTAACTCCAGTAAGGTATACCACTGCTGTCTTCTCTAATGGTCCCCAGATTTTAACATGGCTCATATAATGTATTGATTAATAACAACGTAAATATAGTTTAGAACTCAAAGGAATTAATCATGGATGTTTTAGTTTGATCAATGGAGTACTTTGTTAAATCACAACCATATTAAAAAACTGCAGATTTGCATTACCCCATGTTGCCGATAGACCACATGTTTCCATAGAGCCATGTATGAAGACACACACTACTGTTCAAAAGTTTGGGGTCACTTAGAAATGTCCTCGTTTTGGAAAGAAAAGCACATTTTTTGTCCATTAAAATAACATCAAATTGATCAGAAATACAGAAATACTGCAAACGGCTGATTTGTTATGGAATATCTACGTAGGAGTACAGAGGCCCATTATCAGTGGAATATCTACGTAGGGGTACAGAGGCCCATTATCAGTGGAATATCTACGTAGGGGTACAGAGGCCCATTATCAGTGGAATATCTACGTAGGGGTACAGAGGCCCATTATCAGTGGAATATCTACGTAGGGGTACAGAGGCCCATTATCAGTGGAATATCTACGTAGGGGTACAGAGGCCCATTATCAGTGGAATATCTACGTAGGGGTACAGAGGCCCATTATCAGTGGAATATCTACGTAGGGGTACAGAGGCCCATTATCAGTGGAATATCTACGTAGGGGTACAGAGGCCCATTATCAGTGGAATATCTACGTAGGGGTACAGAGGCCCATTATCAGTGGAATATCTACGTAGGGGTACAGAGGCCCATTATCAGTGGAATATCTATGTAGGAGTACAGAGGCCCATTATCAGTGGAATATCTACATAGGGGTACAGAGGCCCATTATCAGTGGAATATTTACGTAGGAGTACAGAGGCCCATTATCAGCAACCATCACTCCTGTGTCCCAATGGCACGTTGTGTTAGATAATCCAGGTTTATAATTTTAAAAGGCTAATTGATCAATGAAAAACCTTTTGCAATTATGTTAGCACAGCTGAAAACTGTTGTCCTGATTAAAGCAATAAAACGGGCCTTATTTAGACTAGTTGAGTATCTGGAGCATCAGCATTTGTGGGTTCGATTACAGGCTCAAAATGTACAGAAACAAAGAACTTTCTTCTGAAACTCATCAGTTTACTCTTGTTCTGAGAAATGAAGGCGAGAAATTGCCAAGAAACTGAAGATCTCGTACAACGCTGTGTACTACTCCCTTCACAGAACAGAGCAAACTGGTTCTAATCAGAATAGAAAGAGGAGTGGGACCCCGGTGCACAACTGAGCAAGAGGACAAGTACATTAGTGTCCAGTTTGAGAAACAGACGCCTCACAATTCCTCAACTGGCAGCTTCATTAAGAACAAATTCTTATTTACAATGACGGCCTACCCTGGCCAAACCCAGACGTCACTGGGCCAATTGTGTGCCACCCTATGGGACTCCCAATCACAGCAGGATGTGATGCAGCCTGGAATGGAACCAGGTACTGGAGTGACACCTCTTGCACTGAGATGCAGTGTCTTAGATCGCTGAGCCACTTGGGAGCCTCAGGAAGGGCCTCAAACCTCACCTGTAGCCTCTGGTCTGCCACAGCTGATCTAGCCTCAGGAAGGAACTCAAACCCTGTAGCCTCTGGTCTGCTACAGCTGATCTTGGCAACATGAATGCATACTAAATGGCACCCTATTCCCTATTTAGTGCACTACTTTTCACCAGGACCCATAGGGCTCTTGTCAAAAGTAGTGCACAGAAAAGGGAATAGATTAACATTTGGGACACAGTTGATTACTTACATTTTTCAAGAATGCCTCCATCCAGAATGTCTCCTTGTTAAAGAGTTTACAAAACAGAACACTAATGCCCATTTATAGCAATGTTTGGAGGACTGAGTATCATTTTTACTGAGGTATTACGCTGTGTTGTGCTTGGCAACGGACAAAGTGGAAAGGAAAGTAGATATCAGATGATTCTGTAAGATTTTCCACTGTCTCTGTGTTACTGTGTTATCCGTGAGTCTGCTCTCTGAAGAGATTCCTTGCTGTCAGTCAGTGAATGATATGGGTTATTGTTGATAAAGATGCTCTAGAGATTATCATCTAGAACCAGAGACTTTGTAGGATTCTGCTTAACAACTATAGATGAATACTCTCAGACAGTGTCACTACGATAAAGAATTAACTAATGTGAGGGTGCTCTCTTAGAAATCTGGAAGCTAAAAGGGTTATTTGGCTGTCCCCATAGAACCCTTTGAATAGCCAGTTTTACTTCCAGGTGGAAAGTATTTTGGATTCCAGGTAGAAAGGGTTCTAAGTGGAAGCCAAAGGGGTTCTTATCTGGAACCAAAAAGGCCTCTAACTGGAGGACAGCCGAAGAACCCTTTTGGAACCCTTTTTTCTAAGATTGTTACCAATGCTTTTGGTAACAATCATCTAAGCCCAGTTGGACATGAATGAACTGTTACCTCTGAGGAGAGAGGAAGTAGTTCTTCATTCTCTAGTTACAGTGATCGCTGGATTGATAGTGTGAGGAAAGATACAGGATCAGAAGTCATTGATGGCAGACATTTCAGTTCTAGTAACTTATTCAACGTGCTGGTGTACTGGAGTGGTTGTATATGTAACAGTTTAGCATCCGTCCCTCTCCCCTACCTGGGATCAAACTAGGGACCCTCTGCACACATCAAAGCATCGTTACCCATCGCACCACGGCCCTTGTAGAGCAAGGGGAACAACTACTTCAAGGTCTCAGAGCGAGTGATGTCACCAGTCACAAGCCTATTAGCGCACACCCCGCTATCTAGCTAGCCATTTCACATCCGTTACACTCACCCCCCTTTTGACATCCTCCTTTTCTCCAGCAACAGCATCAATGTAACAGTATAGCTTCCGTCCCTCTCCTCGCCCCTACCTGGGCTCAAACCAGGGAGCCTCTGCACACATCAACAACTACTGGAGTGGTTGTTTATACAGGTCAGTGTCAGTACCTTATTCAATGTGCAGGGATACTAGAGTGGTTGTTTATACAGGTCAGTGTCAGTACCTTATTCAATGTGCAGGGATACTAGAGTGGTTGTTTATACAGGTCAGTGTCAGTACCTTATTCAATGTGCAGGGATACTGGAGTGGTTGTATATACAGGTCAGTGTCAGTACCTTATTCAATGTGCAGGGGTACTGGAGAGGTTGTTTATACAGGTCAGTGTCAGTACCTTATTCAATGTGCAGGGATACTGGAGTGGTTGTATATACAGGTCAGTGTCAGTACCTTATTCAATGTGTAGGGGTACTGGAGTGGTTGTTTATACAGGTCAGTGTCAGTACCTTATTCAATGTGCAGGGGTACTGGAGTGGTTGTATATACAGGTCAGTGTCAGTACCTTATTCAATGTGCAGGGATACTAGAGTGGTTGTATATACAGGTCAGTGTCAGTACCTTATTCAATGTGCAGGGGTACTGGAGTGGTTGTATATACAGGTCAGTGTCAGTACCTTATTCAATGTGCAGGGATACTAGAGTGGTTGTATATACAGGTCAGTGTCAGTACCTTATTCAATGTGCAGGGATACTAGAGTGGTTGTATGTACAGGTCAGTGTCAGTACCTTATTCAATGTGCAGGGCTACTGGAGTGGTTGTATGTACAGGTCAGTGTCAGTACCTTATTCAATGTGCAGGGTACTAGAGTGGTTGTTTATACAGGTCAGTGTCAGTACCTTATTCAATGTGCAGGGCTACTGGAGTGGTTGTTTATACAGGTCAGTGTCAGTACCTTATTCAATGTGCAGGGATACTAGAGTGGTTGTTTATACAGGTCAGTGTCAGTACCTTATTCAATGTGCAGGGCTACAGGAGTGGTTGTATATACAGGTCAGTGTCAGTACCTTATTCAATGTGCAGGGATACTGGAGTGGTTGTATATACAGGTCAGTGTCCGTACCTTATTCAATGTGTAGGGCTACTGGAGTAGTTGTATATACAGGTCAGTGTCAGTACCTTATTCAATGTGCAGGGATACTGGAGTGGTTGTATATACAGGTCAGTGTCAGTACCTTATTCAATGTGCAGGGCTACTGGAGTGGTTGTATATACAGGTCAGTGTCAGTACCTTATTCAATGTGCAGGGATACTGGAGTGGTTGTATATACAGGTCAGTGTCAGTACCTTATTCAATGTGCAGGGATACTGGAGTGGTTGTATATACAGGTCAGTGTCAGTACCTTATTCAATGTGCAGGGATACTAGAGTGGTTGTTTATACAGGTCAGTGTCAGTACCTTATTCAATGTGCAGGGCTACTGGAGTGGTTGTAGTGGGTTTAAACATAACTAGTGACTAGTTGTAGGATACACATGTAAACTGGGCTGAAAAGTGACTGGTACCAAGAATATATAAATATTTATGGTAATATACTAAAGGTAATATACATTAAGGACACCTGCTCTATCCATGACATAGACTGACCAGGTGAATCCAGGTGAAAGCGATGATCCCTTATTGATGTCACTTGTTAAATCCACTTCAATCAGTGTAGATGAAGAGGAGGAGACAGGTCAAAGAAGGATTTTTAATCCTTGAGACAATTGAGACAAGGATTGTGTATGTGTGCCATTCAGAGGGTGAATGGGCAAGGCAAAGTGCCTTTGAACAGGGTATGGTCGTAGGTGCCAGGTGCACCGGTTTGTATCAAGAACTGCAATGCTGCTGGGATTTTTGGACTCAACAGTTTCCTGTGTGTATCAAGAATGGTCCACCACCCAAAGGACTTCCAGCCAACTTGACACAACTGTGGGAAGCATTGGAGTCAACATGGTCCAGCATTCCTGTGGAACGCTTTCAACATCTTGTGGAGTCAACATGGGCCAGCATTCCTGTGGAACGCTTTCGACACCTTGTGGAGTCAACATGGTCCAGCATTCCTGTGGAACGCTTTCGACACCTTGTGGAGTCAACATGGGCCAGCATTCCCGTGGAACGCTTTCGACACCTTGTGGAGTCAACATGGGCCAGCATCCCTGTGGAACACTTTCGACACCTTGTGGAGTCAACATGGGCCAGCATCCCTGTGGAACGCTTTCGACACCTTGTGGAGTCAACATGGGCCAGCATTCCTGTGGAACGCTTTCAACACCTTGTGGAGTCAACATGGTCCAGCATCCCTGTGGAACGCTTTCAACACCTTGTAGAGTCAACATGGTCCAGCATCCCTGTGGAACGCTTTCAACACCTTGTGGAGTCAACATGGGCTAGCATTCCTGTGGAACGCTTTCAACACCTTGTGGAGTCAACATGGTCCAGCATCCCTGTGGAATGCTTTCGACACCTTTTGGAGTCCATGCCACTACAAATTGTAGCTGTTCTTGTGTCTGAGTGGGTAGAGTCCCATGGATGGGCATAGAGTCAGTGTGGGTAGTCTGTAGGAGAGGGAGAGAAGTAGCTGTTAGCCATTTAACAGTCCTATGGCCAGGGGACAGAAGCGGTTTAAGAGTCTGTTTGTCTGAGCCTTTCTTAGACATCGTCTGGCATGTACGTCTTGGATGGCTGGGAGCTCGCCCCGAGTGATGCGCTGCACCGTCTGCACCACCCACTGTAGGGCCATCCAGTCACGCTCAGTGCCAATGCCATACCAGACAATAATACAAGCAGTCAGGATGCTCTCAACGGTGAGGCTGTAAAAGTTCCTGAAGAGCCATGCCAAATGATTTCAGCCTCCTGAGGGAGAAAAGGGGTCGCTGTGCCTTCACAACTGTTCTGGTGTGAAAGGACCATGTTAAGTCCTCAATGATGTGGACATTTTAGTCATTGAACTGTCAGGATTTGGCCAGGGTTGTTCCAGTTTTGGTCACTAGATGCCCCCATTGTGCTTTTTGACCCTTTTGTTTTCTCTTGTTCCCAGTTATTATTTGCACCTGTGCCTCCTTTCCCTTGATTGTATTTAAACCCTTAGTTTTCCTCAGTTCTTTGCTCTGTGTTTGAATGTTAGTACCCAGCCCCAGTGATCATTTGTTGCTCCAGTTGGACTCTCTTGTGGTACTCTGTTTTTGTTTATTTATTTTTGATTATCTTTTGAGGATTTTTTCTGCTGTACCTACCACCTTGTGGATTTACCTTTTTGACTTGGAGGATTACCTTTGTTCTCTTGGAATTACTTTTGACTTTGGATTTATATTTTTACCTGAAGAACTTTCCTTTTTACTTTATTAAAACACCGTCTCAAGTACTACTGTGTCTGCCGCATCTTCTGGGTTCTGCCGACTATTAGTGGCTCAGTTTGCTAAGTGACTTTCTCACACCGGAGACCCGGGTTCGTACCCGGCTCCCATGGGAAAAGAAACCCACAACCAGTGGTGGAAAAAATACCCAATTGATATACTTGAGTATAAGTAAAAGATGCCTTAATAGAAAATTACTCACGTAAAAGTGACGGTCACCCAGTAAAATACTACTTGAGTTAAAGTCTAAAAGTATTTGGTTTAAAATGTACTTAAGTATCAAAAGTACAAGTGTAAATCATTTAAAATTCCTTATATTAAGCAAACCAGACAGCATCATTATCTTGTTTTTCTTATTTTTACGGATAGCCAGGGGCACACTTCAACAATCAGACATCATTTGCAAACTAAGCACTTGTGTTTAGTGAGTCTGCCAAATCAGAGGCATCAGGGATGACCAGCGATGTTCTCTTGGTAAGTGTGTGAATTAGACCATTTCCCTGTCCTGCTAAGCATTCAAAATGAAACTAGTACTTTTGGGTGTCAGGGAAAATGTAAGGAGTAAAAAGTACATATTTTCTTTAGGAATGTAGTGAAGTAAAAGTAATCAAAAATATAAGTAGTAAAGTACAGATACCACAAAAATTGACTTAAGTAGTACTTCAAATTATTTTTTACTTAAGTACCACTGCCAACAACCCTGGCGCTGCAGGCGCAATGCTCTACCAACTGAGCCACACTGGACACAGAGGAACTTGAAGCTCAACTGGACGCATGATCGCTTGTTTCTTTTTCGCTGGCGATTCCGCTTGGGTAGCCCGAGGATTGGATCGGCGGTACATAAAGAGCCCAGGGATGAGTCAAAGTCGAAGCCGAAATGTCATTTAGTAACTGATGATCTGATGTTAAAGTTTTGTTGATCATAACAAATTATAGTGGATATACGCCAAAATAATCACAAAATATAAAAGTTGGTTCGGAGCTCTCAAGACGGCAGCCATACAAGTGCTAACGATAATTAGAGATGTACTCTGGTCTGGGGACCTAGCAATGAAATAAATAAATTTATGCAGGCCCATACTTAGTGTTTGCAAAGCTACCGGTAATTTACCAAAGAATCTTTGGTAATTTTGGTAAATAACCTGTAATCTATGGCAATCTATGGTAAAATTGGTAATTTATGCTTGAAATACTTGTTTATTTTTCTATGTATTCATATATAATATAAAATATAAAATTGTGTATATCGGTGTCCATATTGTCCAGTAGTTTCTAGTGGATAGATATATAGTGGATATGGTTCAAGAGAAAATGGACTAATTCATGAAAAAAGACAATGGCATTCTTTTTATATTAACCCTGCAACTCTTCCAAATATTATCTTTTTTCACAACTGTCACCAGTTTGGCCCCAAAACATTTACAACGAAGACATATTGATATCGTTAAATAAATAAAAGTGTTTTAAAACAACGGCAATAGTATTCACTATGTTGATGGTTTATATTAAGAAGAATGATTTACAACTTTGTCTTTCATGTATTTATATTTTTTTTTAAAACTGATCATGTGAAAATCTTTATTTTAAAATATACTTTACCTGTGATAAGGCCACACAGAGGGACAGAGATCATTACAGATACCTATGATAGTATGAAGTGCTTAAAAAGGCCAATAGAGTTCCAAAATTCCAAATAAACCTTGAAAGTTATCAAAACACCTGGTAGTTTACTGGTAAACTTCTAAAGTAGGTGGGCATTGTGATCTAAAAGACAAAAATGATCCTACATCAGCACTCTTACTCTGAGGCTCTTAATGAATACAGGCCCTGGCCTTGACCTTTACACCACAATATGTGGTAATTGTTGAACTGATGACAGCTAGCCATTATACAAGCTCCAGCCAGGCATTCAAAACTGATCTAACTAAACTTCTCAAATCGGCATCACCTCTATATCCGTTTCTGTCATTTACACGTTTCACCATAGTAATAATAATGAAAAAGAGGGAGTAAGAGAGGCCCTGATACTGAAGGCAGCGTGCTCTGTTGAGAGAGAGACTCAGGCTGGAGGCCCTGATACTGAAGGCAGCATGCTCTGTTTAGAGAGAGACTCAGGCTGGAGGCCCTGATACTGAAGGCAGCGTGCTCTGTTTAGAGAGAGACTCAGGCTGGAGGCCCTGATACTGAAGGCAGCATGCTCTGTTTAGAGAGAGACTCAGGCTGGAGGCCCTGATACTGAAGGCAGCGTGCTCTGTTGAGAGAGAGACTCAGGCTGGAGGCCCTGATACTGAAGGCAGCATGCTCTGTTGAGAGAGACTCAGGCTGGAGGCCCTGATACTGAAGGCAGCATGCTCTGTTGAGAGAGAGACTCAGGCTGGAGGCCCTGATACTGAAGGCAGCGTGCTCTGTTGAGAGAGAGACTCAGGCTGGAGGCCCTGATACTGAAGGCAGCATGCTCTGTTGAGAGAGAGACTCAGGCTGGAGGCCCTGATACTGAAGGCAGCATGCTCTGTTTAGAGAGAGACTCAGGCTGGAGGCCCTGATACTGAAGGCAGCGTGCTCTGTTGAGAGAGAGACTCAGGCTGGAGGCCCTGATACTGAAGGCAGCGTGCTCTGTTGAGAGAGAGACTCAGGCTGGAGGCCCTGATACTGAAGGCAGCGTGCTCTGTTGAGAGAGAGACTCAGGCTGGAGGCCCTGATACTGAAGGCAGCGTGCTCTGTTGAGAGAGAGACTCAGGCTGGAGGCCCTGATACTGAAGGCAGCATGCTCTGTTTAGAGAGAGACTCAGGCTGGAGGCCCTGATACTGAAGGCAGCATGCTCTGTTGAGAGAGAGACTCAGGCTGGAGGCCCTGATACTGAAGGCAGCGTGCTCTGTTTAGAGAGAGACTCAGGCTGGAGGCCCTGATACTGAAGGCAGCATGCTCTGTTTAGAGAGAGACTCAGGCTGGAGGCCCTGATACTGAAGGCAGCATGCTCTGTTTAGAGAGAGACTCAGGCTGGAGGCCCTGATACTGAAGGCAGCGTGCTCTGTTGAGAGAGAGACTCAGGCTGGAGGCCCTGATACTGAAGGCAGCATGCTCTGTTTAGAGAGAGACTCAGGCTGGAGGCCCTGATACTGAAGGCAGCGTGCTCTGTTGAGAGAGACTCAGGCTGGAGGCCCTGATACTGAAGGCAGCGTGCTCTGTTGAGAGAGAGACTCAGGCTGGAGGCCCTGATACTGAAGGCAGCATGCTCTGTTTAGAGAGAGACTCAGGCTGGAGGCCCTGATACTGAAGGCAGCGTGCTCTGTTGAGAGAGAGACTCAGGCTGGAGGCCCTGATACTGAAGGCAGCGTGCTCTGTTGAGAGAGACTCAGGCTGGAGGCCCTGATACTGAAGGCAGCGTGCTCTGTTGAGAGAGAGACTCAGGCTGGAGGCCCTGATACTGAAGGCAGCGTGCTCTGTTGAGAGAGACTCAGGCTGGAGGCCCTGATACTGAAGGCAGCGTGCTCTGTTGAGAGAGAGACTCAGGCTGGAGGCCCTGATACTGAAGGCAGCATGCTCTGTTTAGAGAGACTCAGGCTGGAGGCCCTGATACTGAAGGCAGCGTGCTCTGTTGAGAGAGAGACTCAGGCTGGAGGCCCTGATACTGAAGGCAGCGTGCTCTGTTTAGAGAGACTCAGGCTGGAGGCCCTGATACTGAAGGCAGCGTGCTCTGTTGAGAGAGAGACTCAGGCTGGAGGCCCTGATACTGAAGGCAGCATGCTCTGTTTAGAGAGAGACTCAGGCTGGAGGCCCTGATACTGAAGGCAGCATGCTCTGTTTAGAGAGAGACTCAGGCTGGAGGCCCTGATACTGAAGGCAGCGTGCTCTGTTGAGAGAGAGACTCAGGCTGGAGGCCCTGATACTGAAGGCAGCATGCTCTGTTTAGAGAGAGACTCAGGCTGGAGGCCCTGATACTGAAGGCAGCATGCTCTGTTTAGAGAGAGACTCAGGCTGGAGGCCCTGATACTGAAGGCAGCATGCTCTGTTTAGAGAGAGACTCAGGCTGGAGGCCCTGATACTGAAGGCAGCGTGCTCTGTTGAGAGAGAGACTCAGGCTGGAGGCCCTGATACTGAAGGCAGCATGCTCTGTTTAGAGAGAGACTCAGGCTGGAGGCCCTGATACTGAAGGCAGCGTGCTCTGTTTAGAGAGAGACTCAGGCTGGAGGCCCTGATACTGAAGGCAGCGTGCTCTGTTTAGAGAGAGACTCAGGCTGGAGGCCCTGATACTGAAGGCAGCGTGCTCTGTTTAGAGAGAGACTCAGGCTGGAGGCCCTGATACTGAAGGCAGCGTGCTCTGTTTAGAGAGAGACTCAGGCTGGAGGCCCTGATACTGAAGGCAGCGTGCTCTGTTGAGAGAGAGACTCAGGCTGGAGGCCCTGATACTGAAGGCAGCGTGCTCTGTTGAGAGAGAGACTCAGGCTGGAGGCCCTGATACTGAAGGCAGCGTGCTCTGTTTAGAGAGAGACTCAGGCTGGAGGCCCTGATACTGAAGGCAGCATGCTCTGTTTAGAGAGAGACTCAGGCTGGAGGCCCTGATACTGAAGGCAGCATGCTCTGTTTAGAGAGAGACTCAGGCTGGAGGCCATGTGCCTTCACCACCCCTGGTGTCTCTAAATGGGCCCTGACAGCTTACAGCACACACAGCTTAGTTACAGTACAGGTCTGGGCAACAGCCTGAGTTGTGCTGAGTGTCAACACTAAGCCTGTGGTGAAGACTAACTGAAAACAGAAGCCCCCGTCATCAAATTAGCCTAATGAGAGAGGGGGGGGGGGGATTTGGCAGCATTTCTCCTCCCTTCTCTTGCTGAGCAAACAACAATTGTGCCGCCTCATGCAGTTTCACTGTTTCAGTGGAAGAAGCTTTGGGGAAAAGTGTGCTTGCAGAACAAAAGATACCACAAGTCTTTTCCACCCAGTACTGGTAAAGGTGTGATGGTAAAAGTCCTCTTGCTTAGCTTTTCTCAGCTGACGTGGTGGGTTGTTCTGACATGACCATCTCCTAACATTTTATTTGTCACATGCGCCGAATACACCTTGTAGTCAAATGTTTATTTACAAGCACTTAACCAACAATGCAGTTTTAAGAAAATAAGAGTTAAGAAAATATTTACTAAATAAATAAATATATATTTTTAAATAACAAGGCTATATACAGGGTAGCCATTTGATGAATTGTTCAGCAATCTTATGGCTTGGGGTTAGAAGTTGTTAAGGAGCCTGTTGGACGTAGACTTGGCACTCTGGTACCGCTTGCCGCGCGAAAACAGAGAACAGTCTATGACTTTGGTGGTTGGAGTCTTTGACCATTTTTGGGCCTTCTTTTGACAATGTCAAGTATATAGGTCCTGGATAGCAGGAAGCTTGGTCCCAGTGATGTACTGGGCCGTACAATCTACCCTCTGATGCTGAGCAGTTGCATACCAGGCAGTGATGCAACTGGTCAGGATGCTCTCAATGGTGCAGCTGTAGAATCTTTCAGGTGCTGACACCTGTCAGCACCTGTCAGCATCCACTCATTTGAAGGGGTGTCCATATGCTTTTGGCCATGTAGTAACTCTTGATTTCCATGATCAGAAAAAAGAGAGAAAAAAATAACAGTAGCCACCCCTCTCCTCTCCTCTCCTCTCCTCTCCTCTCCTCTCCTCTCCTCTCCTCAATGATTAGTGTTTCTAGCTGAACTGAGCATCAAAAATGGGTGGTTAAAATGTTATATTTCAGGATAACGGTGGAGACTAGCTCCAACACCATTAGGAGAGAAGATGGCCAAACCTTGATGGCCCTATGCAACAGCTGGAATGATCAGGACAAATGAGTGAGTCTTGTTCATCTCATAATACTTTTAAATGTCATCATGCTCTGGGGATGTTTCTCAGCGGCATGGGCTGGGAGACTAGTCAGGATCGAGGGAAAGATGACCGGAGCAAAGTACAGAGAGATCCTTAATGAAAACCTGCTCCAGAGCACTCAAGGCTTCAGAATGGGGCAAAGGTTCACCCTTCAACAGGACAACAACCCGAAGCACACAGCCAAGCCAACGTAGGAGGGCTTTGGGACAAGTCTCTGAATGTCCTTGAGTGGCCCAGCCAGAGCCTAGACTTGAATCCGATCAAACATCTCTGGAGAGACCTGAAAGTCGCTGTGCAGCAACGCTCCCCATCCAACCTGACAGAGCTTGAGAGGATCTGCAGAGAAGAATGGGAGAGACTCCTCAAATACAGGAGTGCCAAGCTTATAGCGTCATACCCAAGAAGACTCAATGCTGTAATCGCTGCCAAATGTGCTTCAACAAAATACTGGGTAAAGGGTCTGAATACTTGTAAATGTGTTATTTAATTTTAAAATGTCTAAAAAACTGTTTTTGCTTTGTCATGATGGGCTATTGTGTGTAGATTGATGAGGGAAAAAAGCAACTTAATCAGTTTTAGAATAATGCTGTAACTTAACATTTGGAAAAAGCCAAGGGGCCTGAATACTTTCCGAAGGCCCTGTAAGGCCCTGTAAGGCACTGTAAGGGCATGGACGATTCATACATGCTGTTATACGTTACCTGCAGGCTTTACGTAAAGACGACCAAAACAATCACTACCTCTAACATCCATAGTCCAGCAATAGTATCACAAGTCAGACAAATAATGTGATAGACTGGAAACCAAGACTAGTCCAACAATATGATGACTGAAATACTGCACCATAATGCTATTATTGAATCTAATGAATGTGATGAGTTATTTCTAAACCAACTATTTTAATAAAAATCTAAGGATCTACTTTCACAGCCTGATACCATATGTGCATTAAACAGATCTCCACTTTAATAGAGTGCTTGTTGCATTCAGAAATCCCTTTCCTTCTCCCTTTAAAAAACTTTGTGAGGAGTTTTCCCTGGCCTCAAAGTCAGTAAGACACAGGAATTTCTATTTTCCGAGTGGAAAAAAAGATTAATGAAAGAAAGTCCTTTGGATTGAAACAGAGTGGGAGAGGGAGAGTGACTGTGCTCTCATCAGCATGCTATGCTTCGTTGTGGACCAGTTAGTGTCCTTTTTTTTTCATTTTTCATTTCATTTTTCATTTTGTCAGTATAGAAGTAGATGGGTAGGTAAATAAAGAGGACACAGTAGGAAAAGTGGTCACCTGGGTAAAATATGTTTGTTATGTGTCGGACCCCAGTAAGACTAGCTGTCAAATGAAAAATACGTTAGGAGCCAAGTGTGGTACCACTAGACTCTGTTTTCTTTAAAAGAGAGAGAGGGCAAGAGAGGAGAAGATGCACATAAAGGAGAAGAGGCACATAAAGGAGAAGAGAGGAGAAGAGGCACATAAAGGAGAAGAGAGGAGAAGAGGGACATAAAGGAGAAGAGAGGAGAGGGACATAAAGGGGAAGAGAGGAGAGGGACATAAAGGAGAAGAGAGGAGAAGAGGGACATAAAGGAGAAGAGAGGAGAAGAGGGACATAAAGGAGAAGAGAGGAGAAGAGGGACATAAAGGAGAAGAGAGGAGAAGAGGGACATAAAGGAGAAGAGAGGAGAAGAGGGACATAAAGGAGAAGAGAGGAGAAGAGGGACAAAGGAGAAGAGAGAAGAAGAGGGACATAAAGGAGAAGAGGGACATAAAGGAGAAGAGAGATATAAAGGGGAAGAGAGGAGAAGAGGGATATAAAGGAGAAGAGAGGAGAAGAGGCACATAAAGGGGAAGAGAGGAGAAGAGGGACATAAAGGAGTAGAGAGGAGAAGAGGGACATAAAGGAGAAGAGAGGAGAAGAGGGACATAAAGGGAAAGAGAGGAGAAGAGGGACATAAAGGGGAAGAGAGGAGAAGAGGGACATAAAGGAGAAGAGGGATATAAAGGGGAAGAGAGGAGAAGAGGGACATAAAGGGAAAGAGAGGAGAAGAGGGACATAAAGGGGAAGAGAGGAGAAGAGGGACATAAAGGAGAAGAGGGATATAAAGGGGAAGAGAGGAGAAGAGGCACAAAGGAGAAGAGAGGAGAAGAGGCACATAAAGGAGAAGAGAGGAGAAGAGGGACATAAAGGAGAAGAGAGGAGAAGAGGGACATAAAGGAGAAGAGAGGAGAAGAGGCACATAAAGGAGAAGAGAGGAGAAGAGGCACATAAAGGAGAAGAGAGGAGAAGAGGGACATAAAGGAGAAGAGAGGAGAAGAGGCACATAAAGGAGAAGAGAGGAGAAGAGGGACATAAAGGAGAAGAGAGGAGAAGAGGGATATAAAGGGGAAGAGAGGAGAAGAGGCACATAAAGGAGAAGAGAGGAGAAGAGGCACATAAAGGAGAAGAGAGGAGAAGAGGGACATAAAGGAGAAGAGAGGAGAAGAGGGACATACAGGGGAAGAGAGGAGAAGAGGGACATACAGGGGAAGAGAGGAGAAGAGGGACATAAAGGGGGGAAGAGAGGAGAAGAGGGACATAAAGGGGAAGAGAGGAGAAGAGGGACATAAAGGAGAAGAGAGGAGAAGAGGGACATACAGGGGAAGAGAGGAGAAGAGGGACATAAAGGGGAAGAGAGGAGAAGAGGGACATAAAGGGGAAGAGAGGAGAAGAGGGACATAAAGGGGAAGAGAGGAGAAGAGGGACATAAAGGAGAAGAGAGGAGAAGAGGGACATAGAGGAGAAGAGGGACAAAGGGGAAGAGAGGAGAAGAGGGACATAAAGGAGAAGAGAGGAGAAGAGGGACATAAAGGAGAAGAGAGGATAAGAGGGACAAAGGAGAAGAGAGGATAAGAGGGACAAAGGAGAAGAGAGGAGAAGAGGGACAAAGGAGAAGAGAGGAGAAGAGGGACATGAAGGGGAAGAGAGGAGAAGAGGGACATAAAGGAGAAGAGAGGAGAAGAGGGACATAAAGGAGAAGAGAGGAGAAGAGGGACATAAAGGAGAAGAGAGGAGAAGAGGGACATAAAGGAGAAGAGAGGATAAGAGGGACAAAGGAGAAGAGAGGAGAAGAGGGACATGAAGGAGAAGAGAGGAGAAGAGGGACGTGAAAGAGAAGAGAGGAGAAGAGGGACATAAAGGGGAAGAGAGGAGAAGAGGGACATAAAGGAGAAGAGAGGAGAAGAGGGACAAAGGAGAAGAGAGGAGAAGAGGGACAAAGGAGAAGAGAGGAGAAGAGGGATATAAAGGGGAAGAGAGGGGAAGAGGGACATAAAGGATAAGAGAGGAGAAGAGAGACAAAGGATAAGAGAGGAGAAGAGGGACATAAAGGAGAAGAGAGGAGAAGAGGGACAAAGGATAAGAGAGGAGAAGAGAGACGTGAAAGAGAAGAGAGAAGAGGGACATAAAGGGGAAGAGAGGAGAAGAGGGACATAAAGGAGAAGAGAGGAGAGGGACATAAAGGAGAAGAGAGGAGAAGAGGGACATAAAGGAGAAGAGAGGAGAAGAGGGACATAAAGGAGAAGAGAGGAGAAGAGGGACATAAAGGAGAAGAGAGGAGAAGAGGGACGTGAAAGGAGAAGAGAGGAGAAGAGGGACAAAGGAGAAGAGAGAAGAAGAGGGACATAAAGGAGAAGAGAGACAAAGGATAAGAGAGGAGAAGAGAGACGTAAAGGGGAAGAGAGGAGAAGAGGGACATAAAGGGGAAGAGAGGAGAGGGACATAAAGGGGAAGAGAGGAGAAGAGGGACATAAAGGAGAAGAGAGGAGAAGAGGGACGTGAAAGGAGAAGAGAGGAGAAGAGGGACAAAGGAGAAGAGAGAAGAAGAGGGACAAAGGAGAAGAGAGAAGAAGAGGGACATAAAGGAGAAGAGAGGAGAAGAGGGACATAAAGGAGAAGAGAGAAGAGGGATATAAAGGGGAAGAGAGGAGAAGAGGGATATAAAGGAGAAGAGAGGAGAAGAGGGATAAAGGAGAAGAGAGAAGAGGGATATAAAGGGGAAGAGAGGAGAAGAGGGATATAAAGGAGAAGAGGGATAAAGGAGAAGAGAGGAGAAGAGGGATATAAAGGGGAAGAGAGGAGAAGAGGGATATAAAGGGGAAGAGAGGAGAAGAGGGATATAAAGGGGAAGAGAGGAGAAGAGGGATATAAAGGGGAAGAGAGGAGAAGAGGGATATAAAGGAGAAGAGAGGAGAAGAGGGACAAAGGAGAAGAGAGGAGAAGAGGGACAAAGGAGAAGAGAGGAGAAGAGGGATATAAAGGGGAAGAGAGGAGAAGAGGGATATAAAGGGGAAGAGAGGAGAAGAGGGATATAAAGGGGAAGAGAGGAGAAGAGGGATATAAATGGGAAGAGAGGAGAAGAGGGATATAAATGGGAAGAGAGGAGAAGAGAGATATAAAGGAGAAGAGAGGAGAAGAGGGACAAAGGAGAAGAGAGGAGAAGAGGGATATAAAGGAGAAGAGAGGAGAAGAGGGACATAAAGGAGAAGAGAGGAGAAGAGGGATATAAAGGGGAAGAGAGGAGAAGAGGGATATAAAGGAGAAGAGAGGAGAAGAGGGATATAAAGGGGAAGAGAGGAGAAGAGGGATATAAAGGAGAAGAGAGGAGAAGAGGGATATAAAGGAGAAGAGAGGAGAAGAGGGATATAAAGGAGAAGAGAGGAGAAGAGGGACAAAGGAGAAGAGAGGAGAAGAGGGATATAAAGGGGAAGAGAGGAGAAGAGGGATATAAAGGGGAAGAGAGGAGAAGAGGGACAAAGGGGAAGAGAGGAGAAGAGGGATATAAAGGGGAAGAGAGGAGAAGAGGGATATAAAGGGGAAGAGAGGAGAAGAGGGATATAAAGGGGAAGAGAGGAGAAGAGGGATATAAAGGGGAAGAGAGGAGAAGAGGGATATAAAGGGGAAGAGAGGAGAAGAGGGATATAAAGGGGAAGAGAGGAGAAGTGGGACAAAGTGGAAGGGAGGAGAAGAGAGAAAGGGGAAGAGGGAAGGAGAGGGGAGAGGAAAAAAGAGGGAAGGAGAGGGAGAGAGGAGATGAGAGGAGGAAAGGAAGAGAGGGAGACAGAGAGGGGTAGAGAGAGGGTACAAAGAGAAGGGGAGAGAGGGGAAGAGAGGGAAATAGAGGGGAAGAGATAGAAAGAGGGGGAGAGAAGGAAATAAAGGGGAAGAGAAGGAAGGAGAATGAAAGAGAGGGGAAGAGAAGGAAATAGAGGGGAAGAGAAGGAAAGAGAATGAAAGAGAGGGGAAGAGAAGAAAATAGAGGGGAAGTGAGGGGAAAAGGGGGAGAGAGTTTCCAGAGCCAAAACAAATAAAGTGATTAGGGTTAACCTGATAATAAGCTGTCATGCCTCATCAGGCACCTACTTTACTTAGGCCCCAAGCTTGGAGGAGCTGCAACGTTATACAGCTTATCCAAAATAACAAACATTCCTGAAAATCTTTGGGAAAGTTTATGGAACTTTGCAACTCTAATCAGAGAACCACCAACTCTTATGCGGAACGGATGACAGACAAACACAAAGACAACAACAACAAACATAGCTAGTGCCTCGTCATTAAACAGACATCTTAACTACTTCATTGAGCAAAGCCATGTGCAATAAGTCTTTGCCCTGCGTAGTTTCCCTCCCCAAATGACTTGTCTTTGTTGTTGCCAAGATACTTACTTTGCTATTTTTCTGTTCACAACAAAAAGACAAACTGCTGGAGTTCCAGCCAAGTCTAAAATCTCCTTATTTAGAATAGATAGGCTGGGATGGTTAAAAGAAGCGGAGGGGAGAAAAGTGCTCAAATGACTCAAGTCGTCCTGACCTGCTCTGGAGACAAACTGTTTCCCCATGTCTCCAAACAGCAGAAGCTCCTGGTAAAACTATTGAAGCCGTCTTCAGGAAAATTGGAATGGAATTCAGGCTGAATTGAAATGGAACCGATCCCCACCCTGGAAAGCATGGGGATATAAAGCAAACACATACAGTCACATGTTCTGGGACTTCCAGGAGAGAATGTGACGAGGAAGTCAAGAGGATCTGCTCACTGCTCTGTATCTTTGGCCAACAGACAAATAGACAGACGGACAGGAGAGATCTGTGCAGATGTTCCCTATAACAGCATTACACAATGCCAGGCCAAGAGACACAGCATGTCATCAACCTCATTAACTAGGATTTTACTATTCCAGGAGGCTTGTCACATCTTGGACCCTGGAAAACGCTGAGTATGAAAAAGTTCTTATGCCATGATAATAGATGTACTTGGTCACATTATATACAACAAATCTTGTCAATAAGAAATTGGTGGAATTACTAATCTAACTAAGTGGAAGTTAAAACACTACATAATATTGT
>NC_068422.1:45000-217500 GCF_023373465.1 Oncorhynchus keta
GATGTAGGATCCTGTGGTCTGCCGACAGCCTCAGGAGCCTGAAGAAATTTGGCTTGGCACCCAAAACCCTCACAAGCTTTTAGGGAGCACAATTGAGAGCATCGTGTCGTGCTGTCTCACCGCCTGGTACGGCCACTGCACTGCCCACAACGGCAGGGCTCTCCAGAGGATGGTGCGGTGTGCCCAACGCATCATCGGGGGCAAACTACCTGCCCTCCAGGACATCTACAGTACCCGATGTCACAGAAGGCCAAAAAGACAACAACCACCAGGGCCGCTGCCTGTTCACCCCACTATCATCCAGAAGGTGAGGTCAGTACAGGTGCATTAGACTGTTAAATAGCCATCACTAGCACCTTAGAGGCTGCTGCCTATATACATAGACTTGAAATCACTGGCCACTTTAATAACGGAACACTAGTCACGTGATTAATGTTTACATATTTTGCATTACTCATCTCATATGTATATATTTTATTCTACTGATTTTTAGTCTATGCCGCTCTGACATTGCTCGCCCAAATATTTACATATTCTTAATTCCATTCCTTTACTTTAGATTTGTGTGTATTGTATTTATTGTGTCTATTGTTGTTAATTAAAGTGTTAGATATTACTTGTTAGACATCACTGCTCTGTTGGAGTTACACCTGCAATAACAGCGGCTAACCATGTGTATGTGACCGATATAATATGATTTGTAGACAGCTCTTTAAATCAACACAATTCACCTCCAAGAGAAAGCATTTAGCAATAGTGGCTTGGAACTATCAAAGCAAGTGTCAGGGATGTGAGTGCATGTATGTGTGTGTATGATTGGTTGAGTTCCCAGAAATCTATCATAACACTGATGTGTTATCTGCTGTCATACTTTCTAAACATTTCAAAGATTAGTACTTCCCGTTTCCGTTAAAATACGCTAAACCAATTAGACCTCTTCTTCTCTGACCGCTTCCCCTCTGGTCGGTTGGACCTTCTCCGCTCTGCTCGACACAGCCAGATACACAACGTGACCAAAAGTATGTGGACACATGCTCATCCAATATCTCATTCCAAAATCGTGCGCGTTGATATGGGGTTGGTCCCCCCTTTGCTGGCTATAACAGCCTCCTCTCTTCTGAGAAGGCTTTCCACTAGATGTTGGAACATTGCTGCTATAACAGCCTCCTCTCTTCTGAGAAGGCTTTCCACTAGATGTTGGAACATTACTGCTATAACAGCCTCCTCTCTTCTGAGAAGGCTTTCCACTAGATGTTGGAACATTGCTGCTATAACAGCCTCCTCTCTTCTGAGAAGGCTTTCCACTAGATGTTGGAACATTACTGCTATAACAGCCTCCTCTCTTCTGAGAAGGCTTTCCACTAGATGTTGGAACATTAACAGCCTCCTCTCTTCTGAGAAGGCTTTCCACTAGATGGAACATTACTGCTATAACAGCCTCCTCTCTTCTGAGAAGGCTTTCCACTAGATGTTGGAACATTGCTGCTATAACAGCCTCCTCTCTTCTGAGAAGGCTTTCCACTAGATGTTGGAACATTGCTGCTATAACAGCCTCCTCTCTTCTGAGAAGGCTTTCCACTAGATGTTGGAACATTGCTGCTATAACAGCCTCCTGTCTTCTGAGAAGGCTTTCCACTAGATGTTGGAACGTTGCTGCTATAACAGCCTCCAGTCTTCTGAGAAGGCTTTCCACTAGATGTTGGAACGTTGCTGCTATAACAGCCTCCAGTCTTCTGAGAAGGCTTTCCACTAGATGTTGGAACATTGCTGCTATAACAGCCTCCACTCTTCTGGGAAGGCTTTCCACTAGATGTTGGAACATTGCTGCTATAACAGCCTCCACTCTTCTGGGAAGGCTTTCCACTAGATGTTGGAACATTGCTGCTATAACAGCCTCCTCTCTTCTGAGAAGGCTTTCCACTAGATGTTGGAACATTGCTGCTATAACAGCCTCCACTCTTCTGGGAAGGCTTTCCACTAGATGTTGGAACATTACTGTGGGGGTCTTCCTAGACGTTTCCACTTCACAATAACAGCATCTACTGTTTCTGTATAGCACTGTGTGACATCGGCTGATGTAAAAAGGGCTTTATAAATACATTTTATTGATTGATTGATTGTAGCATAGCTCAGCCTAGACAGGCCTCAGCCTTCAGGTTGGTTTTACTAGCCTCTAGCCACACCCTGGACAGACATCCAGCCTCCCACACTAAACACTACTATAAGCTTTTCCATTGTAACTACATCCTCCTAAAACCTTCTAATGGTAGTTGGACGCCTGTAACCCAGCGGTCTTCGAAGTCGGTGCTGCGGTGGAATTGCAGTGAGGTCGCCAAATAAAGCTTTTTTTTTTTTTAAACAACAATTGCTCGTGTAGATTAAACAAACATTTTTCAGAAATTTTGAGTAATTGTATTTATTGTTTCTCTTAATTTTGATATTTAATTTTATGTTATTTGTTGGATGTAAAAGAATGGAAATGTTGTTGTCGTTAGATCTGGGGGTCGCCAGGTGGAAAACATGGTGTCCCCGCTGAAAAGGTTTGGAAAGCATTGATGGAGCTCCACCTTGGGCAGCCTGCAAACAGCCTCTGAATACTAGCGAATCTAAATAACATAAGCTTTTGGAGGTCGTTTCGGGTTGAATTCAAAATTATATATATATATATATATTTTTTTTACATGAAATGCACTATGCAGTATGTGCGTTGAATGATGTAACAACACAGAATAAAACAAGGAACTTAAAGTCCCATGATGGTCGTGACTGTTCATTACTGCTGATCTCTTATTAATCAGAATTTATTCACATGACTTTACTTTAATCAAATAGTTCAGTTGTTGTGTGTATTACATTAGTTATATATATATATATATTACATTAGTATCATATATATATAATCTATAACATTATAAATAGTTAGAATATATTACATTAGTATCATATATATATAATCTATAACATTATAAATAGTTAGAATATATTACATTAGTATCATATATATATAATCTCATATATATATAATCTAGTTAGGACCTAACACGCCTAACACGTCAGTGGAGTCAATCACCACCTTCCGGAGACACCTGAAACCCCACCTCTTTAAGGAATACCTAGGATAGGATAAGTAATCCTTCTCACCCCCCTTAAAAGATTTAGATGCACTATTGTAAAGTGACTGTTCCACTGGATGTCATAAGGTGTATGCACCAATTTGTAAGTCGCTCTGGATAAGAGCGTCTGCTAAATGACTTAAATGTAATGTAATGTAATGTGTATGTGTGTGTGTGTGTGTGTGTGTGTGTGTGTGTGTGTGTGTGTGTGTGTGTGTGTGTGTGTGTGTGTGTGTGTGTGTGTGTGTGTGTGTGTGAGGTTTTGGGTTAGATGGTGTGCAGTTGTTGAGCAAGATGTTATGAACAGAAGCGGAAGACATGTTGTTGTAGCACCCATCTGTGGCAGACAAGTCCTAACTCATGCTCATACCTTGGCAGAGACCCAGAGAATGCTTCACCATCACTGGGAGATCAAAGCATGTTTATCTAAAAGTTAGACAGAGGATGTCTGGATCTTCTCCTGAGGCATTTCCTGTTGAGCCTCTGGACCTGATTCAAATCACGGTTACCATTCAAGATGAAATAGGTCAATCATCATCAGCAAAGTCTACCCTGTATCAACTGTATGGAAAAGCTCAGATAATAGGTTGAGTTCAAATAGCATTCTGAAGAGTTTTCACTTCATTCATGCTACATAAAGGAAAACAGTGATGGAGCATTAAGGCAACGGCCAGCAACACTCACTCCATCAAACATTTCCTAACATATAGGCCTACGAAGCTAAAGAGGCTGTAAGAGATCAGTCATCAACTAGATTGAACGGATGGTCATGGGGCCGGAACATAATTACAAATAGCCCAAACAGATATAGTATTTGACTAAAATATAATAATTTCAAACCATGCTTACATTTGTATACGGTCACAAACTATATATCTATCTATTATACTTTGGAACAGATTTCTAAAATCACTTGGAGCTGATCTGCTGGTGTTTCTACAGTCTTACAGTACATTCAGAAAGTATTCAGACCCCTTGACTTTTTCCACATTTAGTTACGTTACGGCCTTGTTTTAAAATTGGTTAAAAAATGTTTTGCCTCAACAGAAATAACTTATTTACATAAGAATTCAGACCCTTTGCTATGAAACTAGATGTCAGGTGCATCATGTTTCCATTGATCATCCTTGAGATGTTTCGACAACTTGATTGGAGTCCACCTCTGGTAGATTCAATTGATATGACATGATTTGGAAAGGCACACACCTGTCTATATAAGGTCCCACAGTTGACAGTGTATGTCAGAAACAAAGCCATGAGGTCAAAGAGCTCCAAGACAGGAGAGCTCCAAGACAGGAGAGCTCCAAGACAGGAGAGCTCCAAGACAGGAGAGCTCCAAGACAGGAGAGCTCCAAGACAGGAGAGCTCCAAGACAGGATTGTGTCGAGAAACAGATCAGGGGAAGGGAACAAAAGCATTTCTGCAACATGGAAGGACCCCAAGAACACAGTGGCCTCCATCATTCTGAAATGGAAGACATTTAGAACAACCAATACTCTTCTTAGAGCTGGCTGCCCGGCCAAACTGAGCAATCGGGAGAGAAGGACCTTGGTCAGGGATGTGACTAAGAACATGACGGTCACTCTGTCAGAAATCCAGAGTTCTGAGTTCCAACCTCTGTGGAGGTTGGAGAACCTTCCAGAAGGACAACCATCTCTGCAGCACTCCACCACTCAGGCCTTTATGCCAGAGTGACAAGGCGGAAGTCACTCCTCAGTAAAAGGCACATGACAGCCCGCTTGGAGTTTTCCAAAAGGCACCTAAAGACTCTCAGACCATGAGAAACAAGATTCTCTGGTCTGATGAAACCAAGATTGAACTCTTTGGCCTGAATGCCAAGCGTCACGTGTGGAGGAAACCTGGCACCATCGCTACGGTGAAGAATGGTGGTGGCAGCATCATGGTGTGGGGATGCTTTTCAGCATCAGGGACTGGGAGACAATCAGGGTTGAGGGAAAGATGAAGGGAGCAAAGTACAGAGAGATCCTTGATGAAAACCTGCTCCAGAGCGCTCAGGACGTAAGAGTGGGGCGAAGGTTCACATTCTAACAAGACAGGCCGTTGCCTGTGAAGCACACAGCCAAGACAACACAAAAGTGGCTTAGGGACAAGTCTCTGAATGTCCTTGAGTGGCCCAGCCAGAGCCCGAACTTTAACCCAATCGAACATCTCTGGATAGACCTGATTCAAAAAATGTAGATGACATGGGGCCTAATAAAATTCCCCGTGGGCCAAAGTCGGCCTGCGGGCCGCTAGTTTGAGAATCCTGCTATATGTTTTGCTGTCTATTTAACACCACAAACCGATGCTGGCACTAAGACCGCACTCAACAAACTGTACAAGGCCACACGTAAATAAGAAAATGCTTAGTGGCCGGGGACTTTAATGCAGGCAAAATCTGTTTGACCTCATTTCTACCAGCATGTCAAATGTGCAACCAGAGGAAAAAAAACTCTAGACCACCTGTACTCCACACACAGAGATGCATACAAAGCTTTCCCTCCCCTCCATTTGGCAAATCTGACCATAATTATATCCTCCTGATTCTTGCTTTATAAGCAAAAACTAAAGCAGGAAATACCAGTGACTCACTCAATATGGAAGTGATCAGATGACACGGATGCTACGCTACAGGGCTGTTTTGCTCGCACAGACTGGAATATGTTCTGGGATTCATCTAATGGCACTGAGGAGTTTACGACCTCAGTCACCGGCTTCATCAATAAGTGCATTGACAACGTTGTCCCCACAGGGACCGTAGGGACATATCGCAACCAGAAGCCATGGAATACAGGAAACATCTGCACCGAGCTAAAGGCTAGAGTTGCCGCTTTCAATGAGTGGAAATTTAATCTGGACTCTTATAAGAAATCCCACTATGCTCTCAGACGAACCATCAAACAGGCAAAGACTAAGACTAAATCCTACGGCTCTGATGCGCGTCAGATGTGGCAGGTTTGCAAACTATTACGGACTACAAAGGGAACCCCAGTCATGAGCTGCCCAGTGCCGCCAGCCTACCAGACGAGTGAAATGCCATATATGCTCGCTTCGAGGCAAGCAACACTGAAGCATGCATGAGAGCACCAGCTGTTCTGGACGACAGTGTGGACACGCGCTCCATAGCCGATGTGAGCAAGACCTTTAAACAGGTCAACATTCACAAGGCCGCAGGGCCAGATGGATTACCAGGACATTCACTCAGAGCATGTGCGGACCAACTGGCAAGTGTCTTCACTTACATTTTCATCCTCTCCCTGTCGAGTCTGTAATACCTACATGTTTAAGCAGACCACCATAGTCCCTGTGCCCAAAAAATCTGCCTAAATGACTACCGCCCCATAGCACTCACATCAGTAGCCATGAAGTGCTTGAAAGGCTAGTCAAGGCTCACATCAATACCATTAAAACCTTAGACCCACTCCAATTTGCATACCGCCCCAACAGAACCACAATCTCAATTGCACTCCACACTGCCATTTTCCACCTGGACAAAAGGAACAACTATGTGAGAGTGCTGTTTATTGACTACAGCTCTGCGTTCAACACCATAGTGCCCACAAAGCTCATCACTAAGCTAATGACTCTGGGACTAAACATCTCCCTCTGCAACTGGATCCTGGACTTCCTGAAGGGCCGCCCCCAGATGGTAAGGGTAGGCAACAACACCTCTGCCACTCTGATCCTCAACATGGGGGCCCCTCAGGGGTGCGTGCAAAGAACAAGCAGTATGGCTGGTGGCATTGTCATGCTGGAGGGTCATGTCAGGATGAGCCTACAGGAAGGGTACCACATGAGGGAGGAGGATGTCTTCCCTGTAACGCACAGCGTTGAGATTGCCTGCAATGACAACAAGCTCAGTTTGATGATGCTGTGACACACTGTCACAGACCATGATGGACCCTCCACCTCGATCCCACTCCAGAGTACAGACCTCGGTGTAACGCTCATTCCTTCGACGATAAACGCGAATCCGACCATCACCCTGATGACACAAAACCGCGACTTGCCAGTGAAGAGCACTTTTGCCAGTCCTGTCTGGTCCAGCGACGGTGGGTTTGTGCCCATAGGCGACGTTGTCCGCAGGTGTGATGTTCGGATGTACCGATCCTGTGCAGGTGTTGTTACACGTGGTCTGCCACTGCGAGGATGATCCGCTGTCCATCCTGTCCCCCTGTAGCGCTGTCTTAGGCATCTCACAGTACGGACATTGCAATTTATTGCCGTGGCCACATTTGCAGTCCTCATGCCTCCTTGCAGCATGCCTAAGGCACGTTCACGCAGATGAGCAGGGACCCTGGGCATCTTTCTTTTGGCATCTTTCCTTCACGCCACGTTTGTCTGAACCTGAGAGGGAGAGATAAGACATCTAGTCATTGATTGGATATGCAAAGATTAATATGAAGGCTCCATTCACCGACAGCATTGTTATATTCCACCACATACTGTCATCATTAGGACACTGTAGATGTGTGTGTGTGTGTGTGTGGGACAATCCTCTCCTCAGTCAGAACCTTCACTTCTCTGGAGTGGAGAGTGAGCTCACTTTTTCCACAGCCATTATAACGCGTGTGGTTTTCCAAAAACACTTTTCCTGTCGTCCGTAGGCAAAATAAGGAAAAGTCAAATAGCCTCATAACTAAGAATAGCTATAAAAATGATAATCAAGTTACATATGAAAAAGGAGAGACGGTTATTTTGTGTTTATGGAGCATACTTTGATTGTTTTACTGTTTTTTAACTCCTTAAGTGATTTGTTCTTGTATAAATAATACTAGTAGGAAGTTTTATGAATGTTAAAACAGTTTTCACTGCACCTCAGTGCTTTTGTACTCAGTAAGGTAACTGGGCCAGGCCTAACAGGGCCGAACTGTACTCAGTAAGGTAACTGGGCCAGGCCTAACAGGGCCCAAATGTACTCAGTAAGGTAACTGCGCCAGGCCTAACAGGGCCGAACTGTACTCAGTAAGGTAACTGGGCCAGGCCTAACAGGGCCCAAATGTACTCAGTAAGGTAACTGGGCCAGGCCTAACAGGGCCCAAATGTACTCAGTAAGGTAACTGCGCCAGGCCTAACAGGGCCGAACTGTACTCAGTAAGGTAACTGGGCCAGGCCTAACAGGGCCCAAATGTACTCAGTAAGGTAACTGGGCCAGGCCTAACAGGGCCTAGCTGCTTACTGAATCCTGACTAGAACCAAAAAATGTGATCATATTACTCCAGTGCTAGCCTCTCTACACTGGCTTCATGTCAAAGCAAGGGCTGATTTCAAGGTTTTACTGCTAACCTACAAAGCATTACATGGGCTTGCTCCTACCTATCTCTCTGATTTAGTCCTGCCGTACATACCTACACGTACGCTACGGTCACAAGACGCAGGCCTCCTAATTGTCCCTAGAATTTCTAAGCAAACAGCTGGAGGCAGGGCTTTCTCCTATAGAGCTCCATTTTTATGGAACGGTCTGCCTACCCATGTCAGACTCTGTCTCAACCTTTAAGTCTTTACTGAAGACTCATCTCTTCAGTGGGTCATATGATTGAGTGTAGTCTGGCCCAGGAGTGGGAAGGTGAACGGAAAGGCTCTGGAGCAACGAACCGCCCTTGCTGTCTCTGCCTGGCCGGTTCCCCTCTTTCCACTGGGATTCTCTGCCTCTAACCCTATCACAGGGGCTGAGTCACTGGCTTACTGGGGCTCTCTCATGCCGTCCCTGGAAGGGGTGCGTCACCTGAGTGGGTTGATTCACTGATGTGGTCATCCTGTCTGGGCTGGCGCCCCCCTTGGGCTGTGCCATGGCGGAGATCTTTGTGGGCTATACTCAGCCTTGTCTCAGGATGGTAAGTTGGTGGTTGAAGATATCCCTCTAGTGGTGTGCGGGCTGTGCTTTGGCAAAGTGGGTGGGGTTATATCCTTCCTGTTTGGCCCTGTCCAGGGGTGTCCTCGGATGGGGCCACAGTGTCTCCTGACCCCTCCTGTCTCAGCCTCCAGTATTTATGCTGCAGTAGTTTATGTGTCGGGGGGCTAGGGTCAGTTTGTTATATCTGGAGTACTTCTCCTGTCCCATTCGGTGTCCTGTGTGAATCTAAGTGTGCGTTCTCTAATTCTCTCCTTCTCTGTTTCTTTCTCTCTCTCAGAGGACCTGAGCCCTAGGACCATGCCCCAGGACTACCTGACATGATGACTCCTTGCTGTCTGTCCCCAGTCCACCTGGCCGTGCTGCTGCTCCAGTTTCAACTGTTCTGCCTTATTATTATTCGACCATGCTAGTCATTTATGAACATTTGAACATCTTGGCCATGTTCTGTTATAATCTCCACCCGGCACAGCCAGAAGAGGACTGGCCACCCCACATATGCTCTCTCTAATTCTCTCTTTCTTTCTCTCTCTCGGAGGACCTGAGCCCTAGGACCATGCCCCAGGACTACCTGACATGATGACTCCTTGCTGTCCCCAGTCCACCTGACCGTGCTGCTGCTCCAGTTTCAACTGTTCTGCCTTATTATTATTCGACCATGCTGGTCATTTATGAACATTTGAACATCTTGGCCATGTTCTGTTATAATCTCCACCCGGCATAGCCAGAAGAGGACTGGCCACCCCACATAGCCTGGTTCCTCTCTAGGTTTCTTCCTAGGTTTTGGCCTTTCTAGGGAGTTTTTCCTAGCCACTGTGCTTCTACACCTGCATTGCTTGCTGTTTGGGGTTTTAGGCTGGGTTTCTGTACAGCACTTTGAGATATCAGCTGATGTACGAAGGACTATATAAATACATTTGATTTGATTTGAATTAAAAAACAAACCCGATTTTGATAAACTCCCATATCTACTGGGTGAAATACCACAGTGTGCCATCACAGCAGCAAGATTTGTGACCTGTTGCTACAAGAAAAGGTCAACCAGTGAAGAACAAATACAACCCATATTTGTGCTTATTTATTTTCTCTTTTGTACTTTAACCAATTGCACGTCGTTAAAACACTGTATATAGACATAATATGACCTTTGGAATGTCCTTATTGTTTTGGAACTTCTGTATGTGTAATGTTTACCGTTCATTTTTATTGTTTATTTCACTGTTGTATATTATCTACTTCACTTGCTTTGGCAATGTTAACATGTTTCCCATGCCAATAAAGAAAGACCTTTGAATTTAACAGCAGATGGTTGTGGTCTTGACTTGTAAAAGAGCAGTTATTGCATCTACCACCAGGTGGTAATGTTGTCACGTGCATGGGTTTTAGTGCGCTTGACGTCTTCTTTTTCTTCTTTGAGATTGCGTATCGCATCCAACTTTTAGGTGCATAACCCGCCACCGTACTGAAGTGTGAGGCCAGTCACGGCCTACCTACATCCAATTCAGGTACTACAAAAATTAGCCTGCCAACTATTCATCCACACAACAACACCCTCTTTCCACTCATTTATCCTATCTAATCCTACTCCAGGCTAACGTTCTGGAAGGACAGAACACGACCAAACAACAGCCCCCTCAACACTTCTGCAGTAAAACCTTGCAATCCCAAATACTTCTGCAGCTGCCACCACAACCTCACATTTTCTGTGACTTACTGTACGATCCATTTCTGCAGTAGAGTTCATGGCTTTAAATACTAAGAAACCCATTCGACCACTCTTCTTCCCATCACTCTCTATTAGTATCTGCCTACTCACAGGAATCCTGTCAGGATCCCTCACCCTGTACACATCTTCCTCTACCACTCTCTTCACTGCTTCAGCATACAACACTTTATGTACTAATCTGAGCCTCTTCAACATTTAATGCCACCAATGTTATCACACCTTTGAATGGAACCTGCTCCAGAGGTGCTCTAGCCTTCAATGGGTCAGGTACGCTTTATACCAGTGGTCACCAACCGGTCATTGTGATCTCCAAGGCATTCCTAGTCAATCACCAAACATTTCTGTAGAAAATCCAATGATAAAGGCATAAAGGCTTGAGCTCCTTTTATGTTGGTTATGTTTCTGTGTTGCTCTGTTGACAGAGGTGCTCCTGATTCAGAAGCCCTGCTGCAGCTGGTCGGCAAAGTGTTCCCATTTTCAACCATTTCATTTCTCTGAAATGACAAACTCCGCCTACCCAGCAGACCTGGAGATCTGTGGCTAAATCAAGTGTGCTTAATGATCTGGCCAATCGAATAGCTCAAATGCCTGCCTACAGCTTCCATGATCCCGGCCTCAGCATTGTTTGATACAGGCCTACATGAGATTTAATAACTTTTAAAACTATGACCAGAGGGAGACTGTCAAAGAGCTGCTGTTTTATGAGTTCATGTCAAACTTTTATTCAGCACTGTCACCACTATTACAATACATAAAATACGCTTCTCTCTACTTCCAATCGAGCTGCAGCTGCAATTAATTAGTAGCCAAGTGTATCGATAGCCCTGCGTTTGAATTATTATCAGCACCTCGTTTGGTCTATTTTAATATAGAGGAATATTTGTATTTATTAGGGATCCCCATTAGTTCCTGCCAACACATTAAGGCACTTACATTAAATATAAAACAAAATATAAAATATAACATTATTACACCACTACATACAGTGGGGCAAAAAAGTATTTAGTCAGCCACCAATTGTGCAAGATCTCCCACTTAAAAAGATGAGAGGCCTGTAATTTTCATCATAGGTACACTTCAACTATGACAGTCAAAATTAGAACAAAAATCCAGAAAATCACATTGTAGGATTTTTTAATGAATTTATTTGCATATTATGGTGGAAAATAAGTATTTTTACGTGGGAGAACTTGCACAATTGGTGGCTGACTAAATACTTTTTTTGCCCCACTGTATCTACCATACAAAATGTATAATACCACCATACAACCTTGTTTCAATGTACGTGTCGGTAGAGTGCTGTGTACCTGTGTGTCTATTCAAAGTCCCCCCTGTTCCATAAGGCGTATTTTTATCGAGGGTTTTCAAATCTGATTCTACTGCTTGTATCAGTTACCTGATGTGGAATGGAATTCCATATAGTCATGGCTCTATTTGTAGTACTGCCTCCCATAGTCTGTTCTGGACTTGGGGATTGTGAAGAGACCTCTGGTGGCATGTCTTGTGGGGTATGTATAGGTGTCTGAGCTGTGTGCTAGTAGTTTAAACAGACAGCTCAGTACATTCAGCATGTCAACAATTTTGACAAAAAAAGTAGTGATGAAGTCAATCTCTCCTCCACTTTGAGCCATGAGAGATTTACATGTATATCATTGTTAGCTCCCTGTGTAGGCCGTCATTGTAAATAAGAATTTGTTCTTAACCGACTTGCCTAGTTAAATAAGGTTAAAAATAAATGTGCATTTAAGGGTCAGCCGTGCTGCCCTGTTCTATTTCACTTTCTCTGGTCATAGGAGCAACATGCATTTGTGCATAAGGCAGATGCGTTTCAACTCGAGTTTCGCTATCAGATGGAAGACTGTCCCCTCGCTCTGGTCAGTCTCACCATCAGATGGAAGACTGTCCCCTCGCTGTGGTCAGTCTCACCATCAGATGGAAGACTGTCCCCTCGCTCTGGTCAGTCTCACCATCAGATGGAAGACTGTCCCCTCGCTGTGGTCAGTCTCACCATCAGATGGAAGACTGTCCCCTCGCTGTGGTCAGTCTCACCATCAGATGGAAGACTGTCCCCTCGCTCTGGTCAGTCTCACCATCAGATGGAAGACTGTCCCCTCGCTCTGGTCAGTCTCACCATCAGATGGAAGACTGTCCCCTCGCTCTGGTCAGTCTCACCATCAGATGGAAGACTGTCCCCTCGCTGTGGTCAGTCTCACCATCAGATGGAAGACTGTCCCCTCGCTCTGGTCAGTCTCACCATCAGATGGAAGACTGTCCCCTCGCTGTGGTCAGTCTCACCATCAGATGGAAGACTGTCCCCTCGCTCTGGTCAGTCTCACCATCAGATGGAAGACTGTCCCCTCACTCTGGTCAGTCTCACCATCAGATGGAAGACTGTCCCCTCGCTCTGGTCAGTCTCACCATCAGATGGAAGACTGTCCCCTCGCTCTGGTCAGTCTCACCATCAGATGGAAGACTGTCCCCTCGCTCTGGTCAGTCTCACCATCAGATGGAAGACTGTCCCCTCGTTAGATATTACTGCACTGCTGGAGCTAGGAACACAAGCATTTAGCTCCACCAGCAATAACATCTGCTAAACATGTGTACTGTATGCAACCAATAAAATGTGATTTGATTTGGGCTCCCAGTGCAGCTTTAATTCCGGGCTATTATAACGCATCTGGTAGTTCCTTCTCTGTATGTTCCTAGGTCAGAACAGGTAAACAGCCTTCATGGAATATCTTCATTTATCCACCATCTTTGCCCAGAACTTAATCGCACAGCTGACCAAATTATGCAAGATTTGATTTGTTTAAAACTTTTTTTATTTCATAGTTTTGATGTCTTCACTATTATATTACAATGTAGAAAATAGTAAAAATAAAGAAACCCTGTATATAATAAAACACCCTTCCAAATAACCGTAAACTCATAAAAAATAAATAAATAAAACATTTCGCTACTTTGATACTATCTGCTCCTGCACCATGCCGACAGCTTGGGAGGATGGGACACCACTGCTCAACATACTCTGTAACTTTTCTGAAGTAAAATCTTGTATACCTAAATACTTCTCTGCAGCTGCCACTACAACATCAATTTTCTGTGATTTATGCTCCATTTCTGCAGTACAGTTGATAACCATTGCTATGAACGCTAAGAAGCCAACCTTACTGAAGCATATATGTAAGTTTGAGCAAAATTTAGTTTTCTAGAAACAATTGGTCTGACGGTTACCTGGGGACCAGACTGGTGAATTTGGAGCCCAGGCAAGTCTGATGTATCATCGGCCTCCCTCCTTGCAGGAACAACAGAGGACATGGAGGACACACCCACCAGCCTAGTTGTGGCATGTAATACGGATACATGGACCACCTATTCAGATGTGCCTTTTGTTAAGTAAATCAGGTGATACACAATGCTAGGGAGGCTGGAGAGGGTTTTTATTCACCATTAATGGGGGAAGTGAAAATCTGACCCAAGATCAACTCTCAGGGTAACATCAACCTACTCCTAATGGCTCTCTCTGGGTATTGTCTCTGTTCATTATACATGTTGCCAGAGGGACCGTGTTATAGTATTATGTACTAGCTAGGTACTGTATGTTCATGAAAACATGAACAAATGAATGATTTTATAGCTACTGCGATTGAAAATGTATTTTTTCATAACATCGCAATCTAATATGACCATTTTGTACTTGTTAAAGGGGTGAGGCTCCATTCAGACAGTGTTGAGAACAGAGGTCAGTACTGGGGTCCCATGTGGCTCAGTGTTTTAGTTGTGATAATTGCATTGTTTGCTCTATAACCTGTTAGTTCATATGCCTTGCCGCCGTGATATATAGGCCTAAGGCAGAGACAATAATTAGACACAGTGGCAGAATAAATAAATAAATTCAACCAACCTTTGTTTTATCGGATAGAAACCTCGGTCCAGTGAAGTCCACAAAGCATACTGCATGTACAGTAACATACAGGTACATGACCTACAGCATGGTCAAGTAAGTTAACGTTTTTGTCATTTTTGTGCCACTATCCTAACTATTGATTTAGAACCACAGAGCGTTACCTGCCTCCACTATTCCAGCACTATTTCAACGTCAACATCATCTAATCACCTCTGCTTAGTCTAATACAACTAAAAGATATCAAAACAATTTAGTCCAATCAATGTAAGCTAAAAATTGTCTGTCCATGGTTCTGATTTCTGTGTGTGTGCGTGCAAGTAGACTCACCCTACTTGTTGAAAACGCCAATGCCATCCTCTTCTCTTTCACGTTGACAAAATGGTCCATCACTCTCAAATCAAATCAAATTTTATTTGTCACATACACATGGTTAGCAGATGTTAAATGCGAGTGTAGCGAAATGCTTGTGCTTCTAGTTCCGACAATGCAGTGATAACCAACAAGTAACTCTCATACAGTACACACGTTACATTTTTGTTGTCCTCGGCTACCTGGCTAAAATGCTTGCTCGATAGCCTAACTTCCATTCATGGGCAACGTTAGCTAGGTAATGTTATCTTTCTACATCTAGCTACACAACTTCCATCCTTTCAGGCCAGGGTCACAACAATGCATGAATAAGTGGTTGGATCCAAATTACCATTATAATCATTGGCCAGTATGGAGAATTAAGTAAAACCACAAGTCCAAATCCCTATCTCCATCCATGGCTAATTTAGGAAAGGGACAATTTTAGTTAGCTGGCTAGCTAGTTACCGGAGGACAATATCACAACGAGATGCAAAAATGCAAGTTTTTCTGTCAATAACGTATGCTCTCAATGGGATTTGATAGGAGTGATGCCAAATTCAAACTGGCTCCCCTTCACACTTTTTTTTTTGGTGGACCATTCACAGTTGAGCTCGCTCAGTTTGGCTCAACGCTGATTGGCTAATATGTTATATTTTTTTCAAGGGAGGCCAGATGCTCACTGGCTTCCCTTGCCTTCAATGCTCTGGGCGGCAACAATGTCATACTTGTTTGGATCAGACAGCACCAGATAGATGACCTACACGTAGAGAGACAGAGGGGCGCTGTTTCACTCGCTCGGATGCTTTCTCCTGTGAGATACATTCAGCCTCTTAAGAATTGAAGGAAAATGATGAAACACAGAGACGAAAGATACAATCATTTATATAGAGACAACGTTGCACACAGAATGGAACCATATTGTTGAAAATGTTTATTATGCTTGTTTATTTATTTTAATTTTACCTTTATTTAACTAGGCAAGTCAGTTAAGAATAAAACCTTATTTTCAATGATGGCCTAGAAACAGTGGGTTAACTGCCTTGTTCAGGGGCAGAACGACTGATTTTTAACTTGTCAGCTCGGGGATTCGTGTGAGCAATGTCGTTGTGTAATGCAGCTGTATTGATCCTCGTGGAAGAATAAACGTGGTTTGAGCTTTAATAGTGTCTGTAGAGTTTCTACTCTGAGAATTAGAACCTAACACTGATCTTGAAATGATTTATTTCCCCCTGTGTTTTACTTGCTGAAGGCCCCAGTCATCCCTGCCTGTACCTGACATTGTTGAAAAACAAGTGCCTCATGTCTAAAACACGGGGAAAACATCGTACATAACATTGTAACATATTTGATTAGTTTCTAACCTTTCAGCCCACAGGCTCCATGTGCTGTAGTCTCTCCAAAACTGGACGCTCACGCTCGGATCACACTGGCACAGGATGTCTGTGCACCGGATGGTCTGAAGGATGCATTCCTGTTGGACTGGAAAACAAAGAGACATTTAGTCAGTGGTAGGTCTTTTTCAATGCTGTATCAGCATCTTTATCTGGACAGAAAATCCATTGTTTAGCATAACACAAACCTTGGACAACGGGACAAGTGTTCCCTCAACACCCAATCCTTATGTCTCATTGTTTGTTCTTCCCAATCAATAGTCTGGATATTTGTCTTCTGCCAAGGTGGATGAGCTACATTTTTAGGTAAATACAGGGCCATTTCTCTTTCCCAATGGAAAATGGCAGCTGCAGACCCCAGTGTTGTCAATGGGATTCTGGGCTGCCCGTCAGAGACAAGACAAAAGTACATTTTACTAGCTAGCTAGGTTGATTACTAAAATGGTAACATTGATATGTAAATACCATAACCAACAGACTTGACTATAGTAACAATAAAATAGACTCTGCTTTGGTCTATCTGCACATCTAAAATCCTACTATGTGGATGGGACATTTCTGCTGGGATGGACTTTCCTCTTGAGAATTAGAGTCATAAGTATAGCCGTAGAGCTCATCGCAATACTTCATCTCTTCGGGCAAGTAGTACCCTAGACTGTCCTAATCCTTTAGTTGAGCATTCCAGATAAAAACCCCAGCCGTAAGATCACTGAGGAGGACCAACAGTGGTAGGGCGATCGTCTGAAAGGGACTGACAATGCAGGGAGGGAACATAAGGATTTGGACACTGGCCAGCAGACCACGATTTCTACTAGCCCGGGTAGCATTCAGGTCCTAAATCTGTGGCATGTGATGTTTGTAAAGGCAAAATGTCACTGCTGTGTCAGGCAGTTTGGCACATTGTCTACTAGCACAGTCTGAAAAGTACTAGCCTTGGGCTAGAGCTCACAAGCCATTTGTAAGCTAGCTAGCAAACTTTAGTTAATGTAGCTAACTAGCCAACCAAGGTGCCTAAGTAGCTAGCCCACCAGGTGATATTTAGCATTAGCTCACCGTTCATGTAGTCAAACCTTTAAGTGGTGACATGTTAGTTAACCAATTATCCTTGCCATGGTGCCGGCCTAACGTTAGCTAACAAGTCTGACTACACGAACGGTGAGTTAACATTAACTAGCTTGCATAATATCCCTTCCCAGGTGGGCTAACGCTAGCATGATCCCACGTGAAAAAGTATGACTACACAAACCATGAGCTAATATTAACTAGCTGGCTAGCTCTCTAAAAACATGTCAATAAAAATGTCAAAACAGTCATTATGCCAGCCTATGCTGGTTTACTTTTTACTTGTAAGGAAGGTGATGTGTGTTGTGCACGTATCTACAGTCGGTGGTTATCTAGCAAATTTTTATTAGCACCTAGCTAACCACAGATCTTTGACCTAACCAAAATAGCTTGTTAGCAGCTAGCAAACACTGCTTACCTTATCACACGGCTCCAGCACTGCCTCTCGATTACAGAGGTCAGAAAACGATCAAATGCATGTGTGCTGATCGTATAAATGGTTACAATATGGTACATAGCACAGAACCAGTTACAGGGGATACAAATAAAAGTAATATATGATACCTCTCTAACCAATGAATTGTACACGTTATGTTTTCAGTTTGTGTGTGTGATGAGGGTATTATGAGGATTCTGTGTTATGCAATATAGCCCGTTACCATATATGTGATTGAATATTATCTGCTATTGGCTTGTGTGGATGTATGTGTTATGTAACATAGCTGACTTGAGACATTGTTAACAGTTTCAGGGCCATGGGCCTTTCTCATGATGGAAAAATATAGAATAACATTTATTTATTTTATTTAACCAGGTAGGCAAGTTCAAATCAAATCTAATTTTATTTGTCACATACACATGGTTAGCAGATGTTAATGCGAGAGTAGCGAAATGCTTGTGCTTCTAGTTCCGACAATGCAAGTTCTCATTTACAATTGCGACCTGGCCAAGATAAAGCAAAGCAGTTTGACAGATACAACGACACAGAGTTACACATGGAGTAAAACAAACATACAGTCAATAATACAGGATAAACAAGTTTATATACAATGTGAGAAAATGAGGTGAGATAAGGGAGGTAAAGGCAAAAAAAGGCCATGGTGGCAAAGTAAATACAATATAGCAAGTAAAACACTGGAATGGTAGATTTGCAATGGAAGAATGTGCAAAGTAGAAATAAAAATAATGGGGTGCAAAGGAGCAAAATAAATAAATACATTAAATACAGTTGGGAAAGAGGTAGTTGTTTGGGCTAAATTATAGGTGGGCTATGTACAGGTGCAGTAATCTGTGAGCTGCTCTGACAGTTGGTGCTTAAAGCTAGTGAGGGAGATAAGTGTTTTCAGTTTCAGAGATTTTTGTAGTTCGTTCCAGTCATTGGCAGCAGAGAACTGGAAGGAGAGGCGGCCAAAGAAATAAATGGTTTTGGGGGTGACTAGAGAGATATACCTGCTGGAGTGTGTGCTACAGGTGGGAGATGCTATGGTGACCAGCGAGCTGAGATAAGGGGGGACTTTACCTAGCAGGGTCTTGTAGATGACATTGAGCCAGTGGGTTTGGCGACGAGTATGAAGCGAGGGCCAGCCAACGAGAGCGTACAGGTCGCAATGGTGGGTAGTATATGAGGCTTTGGTGACAAAACGGATTGCACTGAAGACATGAAGACAGGAACTGTGCAATGAGTTGGAGGGGGGGCACATTCAAAACGTAGTGTTGCTAGAACAAACGGTCTTTTGTTAGATAACAGGAGCCAGGTGCCTGATAACTGTATAATCTACACAGCTACAACGACTGACCGCTGAAGCGCTTAGGGGGCTGGGACCAGCCTCTGCGCCAACAATCAACGTTAGGCTGGGTGAGTCTAAACCACGCCCAGTCTCTACTCTGACAGGCCGGCTCGGAAGCAGGAACTACTTCTGTCATCAGAGTATATTATAATATCTTTGTCAGGAACAAGTCAGTTTTCTGTTTTGCCCTGCGAGGTGGGACAAAGAGCCCGTATATACGAAAATTGCATTTACCACTTATTGCTTAGCTAATAAAAAATACATAGTATACAATCAGTGACTCAGTGTCATACTTATCCTGATACCAGATTCGAATTGACGCAACCCTAACAGTATGGACAAATCAGCATCTATGTTAACACTGCCATGTTGATCTGAGCCTTTCCGTTGGAAAACAACCAAATTGTTCACTTCACTCGCCGACTTTCGACTACAGTCGACTTCGTTAGCCTTACTGCTTGACGGCACTGCCCTTGCTTGGGAAGCATGATGACAACCGCATGCGAAAGGAATGACCACCGGTGTTGTATTGAGGAGCTATTCAGTAGACTACTGTCTCTGGTCATTTCAGCACTATGATATCAGTGAAAATCACTGCAAATGTACAACTATAGCATTCACATTAAAAAATAAATAATAATAAACACAATTTACTCTCATCACTGATCCTAACACTCTCCCAACCAACTTTGGGCAGACAGTTTGAAAAACTCATGGGAGTTTGACATCAATTTTGGGGAGACACTTTTCATGGCGCTTCAATACCAACGTTAAATTTTCATAGCTGGTTAGGAGACCTTACACAGCAGGTTAGGAAACTGATCTTAAGGTTAGGAAAAGGGTTAGGTTTAGCGAAAATGCTCTCTTAACCTGCTACAGAAATCACTTTGTATCGAATTGCCTTGAAATGAGTGTGTTGTCAGGCAGATGTTCCAGCAGATCACTTTGTTGGTCACCTCCAGGGGTAGACTGAAATGCCAGATGGGCAGGTTAATTTTTTGCCTAGTGGGCCTGTCTAACGTTTTTTTTTTGTTGTTGTTGTTGCACAAACTTATAATTTACTGGCTAATAATTAGGGGCCCTCAAGGAAAACATGTGGTCGGTCTGGTGTGGGGGCCTCGAGGGGGAAAAAAATGGGACAGCGGATTAAAATGGGCCCGTATGTTAGAAATACCAGGGCTGATTTTTAGTCCCAGTCCGCCCCTGGTCACCGCCTTTCAAAGTGTGTTGCATTCAAAGAGTTAGATAGAGGACTAATATTTGTATCTGTGCCATTATACAGTCTATGACAGCATGGGCAGCACCATTTGAGGAATTCTCTATTTTGAAGTAATCAATTTTCTTCTTCACGATTGGCTCATCTTTCCTGATGACCCGGTTGGACATGACTCTAACAGGGTCACCAGGACGGATCAACCAATGAAGTTGGAAGTCCCACCTAGTTGACTACAACCCCTCAGAGCACGTGTCAAACTCATTCCACAGAGGGCTGAGTGTCTGCGGGTTTTCGCTCCTCCCTTGTACTTGAGTGATGAATTAAGGTCACTAATTAGTAAAGAACCACACTCACCTGGTTGTCTAGGTCTTATTGAAAGAAAAAAACAAAAACCTGCAGATTCTAGGCCCTCCATGGAATGAGTTTGACACCCCTGCCCCACAGTGTAAGCATGGGATGTTCTACTAAGCTAACATATGGAATTGTTTTAAGATGGTCATACTAATGATCATTTACACATATTTAACCAATTTTTGGGGGCACTCAACTACTTCCATATACACTGAGTGTACCAAACTAACCAGGTGAATCCAGGTGAAAGCTATAATCCCTTATTGATGTCATCTGTTATATACACTTCAATCAACATAGATGAAGGGGAGGAGACAGGTTAAAGAAGGATGTTTAAGCCTTGAAAGTGGGCATTTGCCTTTTGGTGGATTAATTTGTGGTTTCAGAGTAACCTGTAATGGACTTGTGATATTTGTTTGTCTCCTCTGATAAGAGGGAAGAGGTGCTCTGTGTCACACAACTTGGGTCAATATCTGTTTCTTGCTTTGCTCTTAGGAGCAGAGCACCATTGAAAGGAGTGATTTCCGTTGGTGCATCGCAGACCTGGTGGGAAGCGTCAGTCGTTTTGATTCTGTTTCCTAGCCTAACATGACTTTCTTAGGTTACCAGTTATACCGTTTAGCTTTTGTACTGAATACACTGTGTTTCAGGTGCAATGTTGATGGTCATGCTGCAGCAGTTTGTAGGAGGGAGATTCCAAGCTAATGGAAGTGTGCCGGAGGCCATCGGAAAGTGTCTGGTGCAAGAGAGGCAGCTTGAAGTGGTCAGTCGTGCAGAAGGTGTTGTCTGCTGAGGCAGTTTAGAAATGGAGGATGGGCGAGGAATCCTGAGAGGGTTCCAGTGAGTAGATTTGTACCAGAACAGAGGGATAGGCCAACGAGAGATTTATGCTTCAGTAAGGTTGGCTTCTTAGCGTTCATATCAATGGTTATCAACTGTACTGCAGCAATGCAATGTAAATCACAGAAAATATATGTGGTGGCAGTTGCAGATGTATATGAGATATGACTTCAGAAGAATTACAGGGTGTGTTGCGGGGTGTCCTGCCCTCCCAGGCCATTGGCAGGGTGCAGATCGGGTCAAAGTAGTGGTATTGGGTTTTTATACTGGACATTTACATTACATTTTACATTTAAGTATTTTAGCAGACGCTCTTATCCAGAGCGACTTACAAATTGGTGCATTCACCTTATGACATCCAGTGGAACAGCCACTTTACAATAGTGCATCTAAATCTTTTAAGGGGGGGGGGTGAGAAGGATTACTTTATCCTATCCTAGGTATTCCTTAAAGAGGTGGGGTTTCAGGTGTCTCCAGAAGGTGGAGTGTAGGTAGTGTCTAGGGCTATATTTAACTTAGAGGAACAGGTCTAATGAAGAGCATTTCATGTAGGTAGGCTGTTTTATTTATTTGATTTTTCCTTTATTTAACTAGGCAAGTCAGTTAAGAACAAATTCTTATTTTCATTGACTGCCTAGGAACAGTGGGTTAACTGCCTGTTCAGGGGCAGAACGACAGATTTGTACCTTGTCAGCATGGCTTGTGTATGTATGCAATTCAGAGGGTGAATGGGCAAGACAAAATATTTCAGTGCCTTTGAATAGGGTATGGTATTAGGTGAAAGGCACACTGTTTTGAGATCTCATATGTTGTGGTGGTAGGTTGGGTGGAGAAGAGGTTGAGTTGATGCCAGTAACTAGGAGTGTACTAGTGATGGTTTTTATTGTTTCTTCAGCCCGGAGGAAGCACTCTGGATCACGTGATAGGTAGAAGAAATGTGACTTGCTTTGCTCTCTGGACCAGGCCACTGTTGAAAGGCGTGATAACTGGGTTGGTATTAAATGTTGAAGATCAGTTGAAAGTGAAGGCTCCCCGTGTCTGATAGTTGCCGTCTGGTTCAACGCAGATCCAGTGGGGAAATGGAGAAGACGTTGTCTGTTTTGATGTAGTCTTTACCAGATAAGGTCACCCTGTAGGAATTTGGTGTCAAGTTTATGGGCAGCAATATGTAGGAGGGTGAGGCCTAGATGTGGGAAGTGTGCAGGAGGGCTTGAAATGAAGGAATGTGTAGTTTCGGTGGAGGAAGTTAGTTGTGTGGTTGGAGATCAAAGGTGTCCGGTGAAAGGCAGGTTGCCGGGGTCATAGTAGTACATAAAGTATTGTTTGCTGTAGCAGTGCAGAGTGGTACAGGGTGAGGGATCCTGAGAGGATTCCTGAGAATAGGCAGAGACTATGTGATGCAAAGAATGTGCTGTATGTGTCAGTAAGGTAGGTTTCTTTGCATTCATAGCTATGGTTGCCAATTGTGCTGCAGAAATTGATTGAAAGTCACAGAAAAGAGGTTGTGGCGGCAGAGAGATATTTGGCATTGAGATTTTACTGCAGAACAGTTTTAGGGGGTATTGAGTGGTAGATTTCTGTCCTCCCAGACCATGGGTCTGGAGTAGGATGAGATGGGGTGGTGTTTCCTTTTTTTTTTTTTTTTAGAGTGCAAATAGTTGGCAGGGTAATTGTTCATTTCCCCAATTGTATAGTACTATATCACAAATATTTTAATTTAGGTCGGCAGTGAATGGCCTCCACTACAGTAGGTGGCGGTGTACGCTCCTTAAATTGAATGCAATCCGCCGAAGTTGTTTTTTGACTGGCGGAAATGACTGTAGGGATCGGGGAGGAGTGGTTGCATGTAAAGTCAGCCGAATGTAGCTTCGATTGTTGGCTAAGAATAAATCATTTTTAAGTGCCAATGCAATTTTTCAAGAAACGATCTTCAACTGTATCGAATATATACCGGATATAGTTATATCACTGCAAAATTGTGATATAAGCTAGGATGTTAAAAAGGAAACATTAAGTTGTTGTAGCTAGCTATAGAAGGATACAAACCAACTACTTCGCGCTAACTTGACAAGCAAAGAAGATAACAAAGACATTTTGGGAAATTGTAATATGAAAAAAGACGTGTCGGGGACATTAGGATTTGTCTCTCAAAAAGACATCGTCTACAACAAACTTCTGCCATATGCGGATATATTAGACGACGAATCCAATGTCATTTTGGGTCAAATCAAAGGGAACTTGGGCCGGGCTGTCCAGCTTCGAGAGATATGGCCGGGTGTCTTGTTTTGGACAAGGAAACTTTCCACGTAAGTGTGTTCTTACCCAAGTGTGACTTTCTAGTTAGCTGGTTGCCATTCACCTGCCTTGAGAACTAGCTTTAGGTAGTAACGAACATTTGCTTGGTCAAATAACGTTATTTGCTGATGTAGTTAGCAACTAGGCGACTAAACTCCATCGCAAATGGTGGAGTTTAGTCACAGACGAGTATGTTATACATATATTTGGGTTGGCTAGGAGGCTAGCTAAAGTTAGATTTCCGTTCGAAAGTGGGCTAACGGTACCGGTAGTAGCTTGCTAACATTCGCAATTTGACCGGCGTATTTTGAGCTCGGTGTAGGCATCATTGTCACTGACTCGGCCTTGTGGATTTAGCTCCCAGGATTAAGGTTAGCCAGGCAAGAAACCCTGAGGTAACGTTAGTTGGCTGAAGTTAACGAAGTTAGTTAGCTAGCCAACATTAGCCAGCCAGAACAGTAGCCAGCTAACGTTACTCAACTTTAACATTTCAACACAGATTGCAAGCGAAATGGCTGTATTAAATCGCGGTTTTGAGTAACGTTAATCATGGACACGAATAGTAACGCCGTGCTAACTATCAATTGCTGTGTCATTAAGACAGACTGAGCACGCTAGTTAGTTAATGTTAGCTAAACGTAGCAAGTGGCTAGGGAAACTCTAACTACATAACGGACAAGCCCTCTAACGTTAGTGCATCTTGTTTGTAAGCATGATTAACTCTATAGGCCGAACGTTAGTTACTACCAACTATATGTTTCTAACATCCGTTTCCCTGCGAACCTATCTATCCAGCTAGCTAATTGAGACATGTTACTGACATGTAACCTATTGTCTCTTTTACCTAATCATATCTTTACTTAGCTAGCTAAGCTAGCCAGCCATTGCTTAGTCACTCTGACGGTGTGGTTGGTACCGTCTCACGGGAATTGTTTGGCCCAAGGGAGGACTCAAGACTTGTGAAAGACTTGTGAAAGTCTGTTGTGTACACTTTCAAAGACTTCGGTGTTGACGGTTTTACATTAGTCCCATGATTTTGCTAGCTGAGAAGATAGACAATAGTGTGATAATCTTAAGGCAAACATTACTTCATATTCCCAAATGACAACCACAATATTATTTTCCAGAAGGGAGTTCAGTTTTACTGTCACATGGCAAAAAACTACACTTAACAAAAATATAATAAACACAGCATGTAATGTTGGTCCCATGTTTCATGAGCTGAAATAGAATATCCCATACACAAACACATATTTGTTTACATCCCTGTTATAGTGAGCATTTCTCCTTTGCCAAGATAATCCATCCACCTGACAGATGTGGCATATCAAGAAGCTGCTTAAAAAGCATGATCATTACACTTGTGCAGCATGTACTGAGGACAAAAGGCCACTCTAAAATGGGCAGAATGGTCACACAACACAATACCACATATGTCTCAATATTTGAGGGAGTGTGCAATTGGCATGCTGACTGCAGGAATGTCTACCAGAGCTGTTGCCAGAGAATTGGATTTGAATGTCTATACCATAAGCTAATTCAATGTTGTTTTTGAGAATTTGGCAGCATGTTCAAATGGCCTTACGACCACAGACTATGTTTGGTATTGTGTGGGCAAGTGGTTTGCTGATGTGAACGGAGTGCCCCGTGGTGGTGGAGTTATGGTATGAGCAGGCGAAGCTGCAGAACGCAATTGCATTTTATCGATGGCACTTTGAAAACACAGTGATAGTGTGATGAGATCCTGAGGCCCACTGTTGTGATGGCGGCAGATTAATGGCACATCATGATAATGCACGGTCGCAAGGAACTGTACACAATTCCTGGATGCTGAAAATGTCCCAGTTCTTCCATGGCCAGCGTACTCACCAGACATGCCACCCATTGAGCATGTTTGAAATAAAATTTGATTTGATTTGATGCTCTGGATCGACAGTGTGTTCCAGTTCCCGCCAATATCTAGCAACTCCACTAGAGGTCGACCAATTATGATTTGCCGATTATACCGATTATTGCAGAACCAAAAAAGCTGATACCGATTAATCGGCCAATTTATTTTATTTGTAATAATGACAATTACAACAATACTGAATTAACACTTTAACTTAATATAATACATCAATAAAATCAATTTAGCCTCAAGTAAATAATTAAACATGTTCAATTTGGTTTAAATAATTCAAAAACAAAGTGTTAGAGAAGAAAGTAAAAGTGCAATATATGCTATGTAAGAAAGCTAACGTTTCAGTTCCTTGCTCAGAACATGAGAACATATGAAAGCTGGTGGTTCATTTTAACATGAGTCTTCAATATTCCCAGGTAAGAAGTTTTAGGTTGTAGTTATTATAGGACTATTTCCCTCTATACCATTTGTATTTCATTAACCTTTGAATATTGGATGTTCTTATAGGCACTTTAGTATTGCCAGTGTAACAGTATAGCTTCCGTCCCTCTAGTTAACGCTCGCTAACTAGCTAGCCATTTCACTTCGGTTACACCAGCCTCATCTCGGGAGTTGATAGGCTTGAAGTCATAAACAGCGCAATGCTTGACGCACAACGAAGAGATGCTGTCAAAACGCACAAAAGTGCTGTTTGAATGAATGTTTACGCGCCTGCTTCTGCCTACCACCGCTCAGTCAGATACTTGTATGCTCGGTCAGATTATATGCAACGCAGGACACGCTAGATAATATCTAGTAATATCATCAACCATGTGTAGGTAACTAGTGATTATGATTGATTGTTTTTTTTATAAGATAAGTTTAATGCTAGCTAGCAACTGCATTCGCGTAACAGGCAGTCTCCTTGTGGAGTGCAACGTGAGAGAGGCAGGTCGTTATTGCTTTGGACTAGTTAACGGTAAGTTGGCAAGATTGGATCCCCCGAGCTGACAAGGTGAAAATCTGTCGTTCTGCCCATGAACAAGGCAGTTAACCCACCGTTCCTAGGCCATCATTGAAAATAAGAATGTGTTCTTAACTGACTTGCCTAGTTAAATAAAGGTATATTAAAAAATAACTCGGCAAATCGCCGCCCAAAAGTACCGATTTCCGATTGTTCCGAAAACTTGAAATCGGCCCTAATTAATCGGCCGTTCTGATTAATCGGTCGTCCTCTAAACTCCACACAGCCATTGAAGAAGAGTGGGACAACGCTCCACAGGCCACAATCAACATCCTGATCAACTGTGTGATGGAGATGTGTTGCCGTGCATGAGGAAAATGGTGGTTACACCAGATACCGACTGGTTTTCTGATCCACAACGTCTTTAAGATATCTGTGATCAACAGCTGCATATCTGTAGTCCCAGTCATGTAAAATCCATAGATGAGTGCCTAATGAATTTATTTAAATGGACTGATTTCCTTATGAACTCTTAACTCAGTAAAAAAAATTGAAATTGTTGTATATTGTGTTAATTTTTGTTTCGTAAAGCTACTGCTCATAACAACACAAGCACTCTGTAGTTCAGGGTCACGTGTGAGATTGGTAACACTGGTGATCCCATTAACACTGGTGATCCCATTCTATAGCTGACTGTAATTAAGGATGTAAACACGATACAGCACCATAATAATTAATAAGGCCTTACACTAGGTTGATACAATGGTTGACTGTATATTAACTGTACCACATCCCTGTTGTACCCAGACCTTCAGGAAAGAGAACTACTTTATAAAGTGTCAGGCTACAGAAGATGGAAGCACAGTTATCTTTGAGCCTGTTTCAGAAGTTCTGAATTCAAGGCACTCTTCAGAGCTTCCCACAAAATCAAGAGTTCTGTTCCAAACATATAGGCTGTGTACTGCTTTATAGGAATAGTTACACATAGACAGTGTTTTCACACCGTGCCAATGTTACATCATTACTCTCTGTCTGTTGTGTTTGCCATGTTTTATGTGGTTGTACTAGCTACTAGGCTCATTAGGCTCTTTCACCTTAAGCTGTGTCAGTCAGTCGTAACTGTGTCCCAAATGGCACCCTATTCCCTATGGGCCCTCGCCCAAAGGAGTGACCTACTGGAATAGTGTGCCTTTTGGGACTCAAAAAACATGACAACAGGGCATTAGGATTATGTCCAGGCTATGACCGAGTCACTGCTCTCAACAGTTCATCTAGATTCTGGAGCTACACAAGTATTTTGGCTCCTTGGCAAGAACAAGAAGCATTCAATGCAGGTCTATTTATGTACTGTTTTTGCTTGGCTGATAGCACTGGGCTTTGACATACACTATATACAAGTATGTGGACAGCCATTCAACACCTGTTGCTGACAGGTGTATAAAACCACACAGCCATGCAATCTCCATAGACAAACACTGTCAGTAGAATGGTCTTACTGAAGAGCTCAGTGACATTTAACGTGGCACTGTTAGGGTTGCACATTTTGGGGAATATTCAGAGTTGGAAACTTTCCATGGGAATTAATGGAAATATATGCACATTAATATTAATATCATTTAAATGTAGATTTTTGCATTGGATATATTTACCATTTCATATGGAGACAGAAACAAACATTTTGCCTTATCATAATTAGAAATTATTAAATCCTTCCAATAGAAAAATAATTAAATCATTTAGTTACGAATTAAACTTTAAATGAATTGACTCTTCACATAGGATGATTTCACTGAACAACAAAAGAAAGGGATGTTGAATGATCCCCAATGATCCATCGTATCTCCCCAAAAAGCATTTTCAACATACATCTGTAAAATCATAGTCTAGAAACTAAAGCTTTGGTTGTCTTCTCACGCTTCCATGTCTTCTCTCTGGACTTCCTCAATGTCCACCTCTTGAACATCAGACTCTCAGGCTTCCATGTCTTCTCTCTGGACTTCCTCAATGTCCACCTCTTGAGCATCAGACTCTCAGGCTTCCATGTCTTCTCTCTGGACTTCCTCAATGTCCACCTCTTGAACATCAGACTCTCAGGCTTCCATGTCTTCTCTCTGGACTTCCTCAATGTCCACCTCTTGAGCATCAGACTCTCAGGCTTCCATGTCTTCTCTCTGGACTTCCTCAATGTCCACCTCTTTAACATCAGACTCTGAGGCCTCATCTTCACTGTCACTTTCAAATCTTGTTGAGGATGGCTCGTTGTCAAGCTCAAAAGCTTCACATTTGCCCAGATGGTCACCAATTTTTCAACCCTTGTATTGGTCAGCCTCTTGCGTGCTTTGGTGTATGTGTGTGTTCCCAAACAAGGACCAGTTGCGCTCTGAGGCGGCTGATGTTGGTTTGATTTGGAGGATGATGGAGGTAATGGGGGAAAGAGCCTCAGGTCCAAAAAGTCCCTTCCACCAGGTGGCTGATGAGATATGTTGGCACAACTGCCATATTGCATCTCCATCTTAAAGCCCTTGCTTGGAAGTGTACTTCGCCAGACTGTCAAACATGATGATAACACCATCCCAACGGGTGTTGCTCGGCAGCTTCAATGTGGGGATCTTATTCTTCTCACTTTGCTTGGTGAGGTAGATTGCTGCTATAACTTGATGACCCTTCACATACCTAACCATTTCTTGGCTCTCTTGAAGAGGGTATCCATTGTTTTCAGTGCCATGATGTCCTTGAGGAGCAGATTCAATGCATGAACAGCACAGCCAATTGGTGTGATGTGAGGGTAGGATTGTCTGTTCCCAGCATTGTCTGTCACCAGTGCAAATACCTTCTGTGGTCCAAGGTCATTGATGACGGCCGTCAGCTCATCTGCAGTGTGGAGACGTGTGTGTGTGTGTGTGTGTGTGTGTGTGTGTGTGTGTGTGTGTGTGTGTGTGTGTGTGTGTGTGTGTGTGTGTGTGTGTGTGTGTGTGTGTGTGTGTGTGTGTGTGTGTGTGTGTGTGTGTGTGTGTGTGTGTGTGTGTTGTCCCTTGTGTCTGTGCTCTTGTAGAATACTGGTTGAGGGGTGGAGATGATGTAGTTAATTATTCCTTGCCCACGAACATTCAACCACACATTAGAGATGATTGGAATACAGTCTGCTTTCTCTATGATTTGCTTGACTTTCACTTGAACTCTGCACCCAGCAAATGAGTAGATAAAGCATGTCTGGTTGGATGGGTGTATGCTGGGGGAATAACATTCAGAAATATCTTCCAACACACATTGCCTGTAAGCATCAGACGTGAACCAGTTGCATACACAGCTCGAGCAAGACATTCGTCAGCATTTCTCTGACTACATTCCTCCATTGATTCCAAAAAACTTCTAATTCCAGGACGACCATGAGCTGTTGCTATCGTTTAAGGTGTCTGAATCATCATTTTCACCTCGAATAGAAGTAGAGGGACTTTTCTCACAGGCTGCTTGTTGTGAGTGTAGCCAATGTGAAATGGCTAGCTATTTAGCGGTGGTGCACGCTAGTTGTGTTCCAATCAGTGACGTCACTTTCTCTGAGACCTTGAAGTAGTGGTTCCCCTTGCTCTGCAAGGGCGGCGGCTTTTGTGGAGCGATGGGTAACGATGCTTCGAGGGTGACTGTTGACGTGTGCAGAGCGTCCCTGGTTCGCACCCAGGTTGGGGCGAGGGGACGGACGTAAAGTCTATACTGTTACATGAGCACTGAGGGAACTTTATGCAGATGATGCCAGATGATTCTGCATCTTTCTTGCATTCTTCACATGATTTGGCACAGCATTTGCAAATGTACACAACTTTTCCTTCTACATTAGCTGCATTGAAATGTCTCCACACATCAGATAGTGCCCGTGGTATTTTCCTGTAAAGATGAGGGGAAAAAATGAGTAAAAAAACAGTCTGTTCAGCAAATTTCTGCCTTGCTGGAGCTGCCCCGTTCAACTCTAAGTGCTGTTATTTTGAAGTGGAAACATCTAGGAGCAACAACGGCTCAGCCTCGAAATGGTAGGCCACACAAGCTCACATCATGAGACTGTTGAGTGCTGAAGCGTGTAAAAATTGTCTGTCCTCAGTTGTAACACTCACTACCAAGTTCCAAACTGCCTCTGGTAACAACCGTTTGTCGGGAGCTTCATTAAATGGGTTTCCATGGCCCGCAGCAATGTTAAACATCTAGTGGAAAGCCTTCCTAGAAGAGTAGAGGCTGTTATAGCAGCAAAGGCGAGACCATGCTTTTGGAATGAGATGTTCAACGAGCAGGTGTACATACTTTTGGTCATGTAGTGTACTTTCATTCTGACCTTTTTCAATCCCAAGATATTCGTTAATACCGGCACTGAACACAATGGGAGCCATCTTCAAACCCCACTAAGCCTCTAATCCAAATGTTGTCAATGCCAGCACGTACATGTAAGATCCCATAGCAAATGCTAGCTAAATGCTAATTCGTGCACTGCAAACTTTTTATGCAGTCTGAAATATTTGCAGGACAGCCATCCCAGCTCAGTTATGCAAGTAACAAAAAAAAATGCTACTCACCGTTTGCTGCAAAATAAATATTAGACAGCAAGGCTCTTGATCCAGGAAGGGGTTCTTTTATTGGTCACATTTTGCATGACACTAAACACTACATATGCAAACCAAATACAAAACTGCGGAGCATTTAGAACATATACAGTTAACTCAATAGTTGTAAGATATCTTGCTGGCAAACTTTTCACTGTGAATTCCATACTGTAACTACACCCACCACCTGGTGTGTGCTGCACAACAGTGAGTGACTCAAGGCCCTGGTCTCGTGTAGTTGTGTGCTTGTAAAAGAACACCAATTTCCTGGGGACTATTATCTCCTAACGTATTGCACAAGTTGCCTACAGGTATTACTTACGTATCTACAAATATTCACATTTATTTGAAAAAAAATCTAAATAGTTTTGAAGGTATTGGGGAAAACAATCCTGTGGCTATTTGCAAATACCCCGGTATACAGTTTGTGTTTGTATGTACAGTATACCACCCATGCCTATTAGGGACATTGGTCTATTGCAGAGGGTGGAGAATTCCCACCAGATGTATCAGAAATGTGTGAATGTTATTCAATGAAGAAGAAGAAAAAAAATGTAGAGGTTGAGTTTATTAAAAGTTATGGAGCTACTTTACAACCTGCGTGGGAGTTTCTTTCCTTGAATAACAAACACCTAAAGGTAGTGATGCGCTGATATTACATTTTTGGCCGATATACGATACCGATATTTACAATTTTAGCGGCCTTTTACGCATTCTAGTACAGTTAAATAGTTAACACACACATGGACACAGAGGCCTAAGGCACTGTATTTCAATGCAAGAGGTGTCACTACTGTCCCTGGTTCGAATCCAGACAGTATCACATTCGGCCGTGGTTGGGAGTCCCATAATGTGGCGCACAATTGGCCCAGCGTCGTCCGGGCCGTCATTGTAAATAAGAATTTGTTCTTAACTGACTTGCTAGTTAAATAAAGGTTACACACACACACACCACACTGACCAAAAATGTATTTTATTGGCATTTACGCATGTCCCCATTACCAGTAAAACATAACAAAACCTATTTCTTTCACTTACTTGCTGTGCTGTTTCGTTGTTCAGTTGTTTCAATCTCACCCAGGATTTCTCATACTATTTAACACCATTTGGATCTTTGCGTGTAAAATAACACTATTTGATGTGTCAGACAAGCGTGATGACCAAACAGGACCTGAATATGACTGCACATCACAATAATTGTACGTGTTCATTAAGTTAAAATAACCCTAATTTATAAAACAGTCCTCATTTGATTAATGCTGGTCAGACCCATCTATGTGAAGCTAGCCACAATACTTTGTGGTTAGCCTTCAAAATAAAAGTATGTCATTGACAGTGATGCAAATTAATACAAACAGTAGAATTATGCCATAATTTAATAGATCATGCTAAATGAGGTTGGAATGTTGTTTATATAAATAATTTGTGAATTTGACATCTGTTGAAATCACACTAGATGTATTACACTTTAGAATTGCATTGGAGGCTTTCTTATTTCACTGTACAGCCTTACCTATGGATTGTGGATCAATGACATGGGGTATCAGTCTACTCGGATCAATGACATAGGGTATCAGTCTACTCGGATCAATGACATGGGGTATCAGTCTACTCAGTGACACCCAGAGAACATTAGCGTCATAGCTCTTATTGCGGGACTCTGAAACAACTGTGAATTGAGACACATTTATTGTCAACCTCTGTGTATTGAACACTATTCCAGAGAACAAACAATACTGTGTGAATGTTTTGGAGTCTGATAACTCTGAGGATGACATTGGTAAAAATTAGACATTGCTATCTTACCCCCTTTTATTGATCCCCAATCCTTAGGTAAAGCTGTACGGTGCAATATGAATGTCAGTACACACAACAGGCTGACTGGGGAGGTGTTTTCACACAGTCACAGTCCTGCGATAATAGCCACAATGCTAATATTTGCTTAAACTCTTCACAGTTGTGTTCTGTGGGTGTCAACAAGTACACTGATATTTCATTGCTTAACATTCCAACCCTGTTTAACTTGATCTATTTCTGTTACCCTGGAGGTCCACTCCTCTGTGGTGTAGTGAGCAGTCACAGTCACGTAGCTTTCTGTTACCCTGGAGGTCCACTCCTCTGTGGTGTAGTGAGCAGTCACAGTCACGTAGCTTTCTGTTACCCTGGAGGTCCACTCCTCTGTGGTGTAGTGAGCAGTCACAGTCACGTAGCTTTCTGTTACCCTGGAGGGCCACTCCTCTGTGGTGTAGTGAGCAGTCACCTAGCTTTCTGTTACCCTGGAGGTCCACTCCTCTGTGGTGTAGTGAGCAGTCACAGTCACGTAGCTTTCTGTTACCCTGGAGGTCCACTCCTCTGTGGTGTAGTGAGCAGTCACAGTCACATAGCTTTCTGTTACCCTGGAGGTCCACTCCTCTGTGGTGTAGTGAGCAGTCACAGTCACGTAGCTTTCCGTTACCCTGGAGGGCCACTCCTCTGTGGTGTAGTGAACAGTCACGTAGCTTTCTGTTACCCTGGAGGTCCACTCCTCTGTGGTGTAGTGAGCAGTCACAGTCACGTAGCTTTCTGTTACCCTGGAGGTCCACTCCTCTATGGTGTAGTGAGCAGTCACAGTCACGTAGCTTTCTGTTACCCTGGAGGGTCACTCCTCTGTGGTGTAGTGAGCAGTCACAGTCACGTAGCTTTCTGTTACCCTGGAGGTCCACTCCTCTGTGGTGTAGTGAGCAGTCACAGTCACGTAGCTTTCTGTTAGCCTGGAGGTCCACTCCTCTGTGATGTAGTGAGCAGTCACAGTCACGTAGCTTTCTGTTACCCTGGAGGTCCACTCCTCTGTGGTGTAGTGAGCAGTCACAGTCACGTAGCTTTCTGTTACCCTGGAGGTCCACTCCTCTGTGGTGTAGTGAGCAGTCACAGTCACGTAGCTTTCTGTTACCCTGGAGGTCTACTCCTCTGTGGTGTAGTGAGCAGTCACGTAGCTTTCTGTTACCCTGGAGGTCCACTCCTCTGTGGTGTAGTGAGCAGTCACAGTCACGTAGCTTTCTGTTACCCTGGAGGTCTACTCCTCTGTGGTGTAGTGAGCAGTCACCTAGCTTTCTGTTACCCTGGAGGTCCACTCCTCTGTGGTGTAGTGAGCAGTCACAGTCACGTAGCTTTCTGTTACCCTGGAGGTCCACTCCTCTGTGGTGTAGTGAGCAGTCACAGTCACGTAGCTTTCTGTTACCCTGGAGGTCCACTCCTCTGTGGTGTAGTGAGCAGTCACAGTCACGTAGCTTTCTGTTACCCTGGAGGTCCACTCCTCTGTGGTGTAGTGAGCAGTCACAGTCACGTAGCTTTCTGTTACCCTGGAGGTCTACTCCTCTGTGGTGTAGTGAGCAGTCACAGTCACGTAGCTTTCTGTTACCCTGGAGGTCCACTCCTCTGTGGTGTAGTGAGCAGTCACAGTCACGTAGCTTTCTGTTACCCTGGAGGTCCACCCGTCTGTGCTGAGGGCAACAGAGGATGCCTTGGATAATTCGTTGACAATTCTGATATTTTTCTGTTCATAAAGATCTGGCATGATCTTCATACTGAAGTAGGTGCGCGAGGGGATTTCGTAGCGTGACTCAAGCACTTTCACCATATTTTGAAACCCTTTGTTTTCCACAACAGAGTATGGCCTCATGTCTGCAGTGATAAACATCCCAATAGATTTGGTGATGGCTTTAGCCCGGTCTGATTCTGCAGCAAAGGGCTGCTTAAATGTCGCGGTGAGAAGTTGTTGTCTCTTGGTTGAGCTGGCTCCTGTCACTGACACACCAGAGTGACGACGCTTTAAATGTGGCCATGCTTGATGTATTTCCATGATCATACGGCTTTCTTGTGGCACAACGCCTGCACACCGTAATGGTGTTGTCCACCACCCTTCTTCCATCATCATATTTGACAGGGAAGCCAAAATGCTCCCATACATGAGACTTAAATGAAGCGGGAGGCTTTTCCAGTTGTTCAGCTCCTCTGTTGGCCATGGCTGTCACAGCTGTTTTCTTAGCTTTTTGCAACAGTTTTCAGCTGTACCAACATAATTGCAAAAGGGTTTTCTAATGATCAATTAGACTTTTTAAAGTTATAAACTTGGATTAGCTATCAGAATGTACCATTGGAACACAGGAGTGAGGGTTGCTGATAATGGGCCTATGTAGGTATTCCGTTAAAAGCCGTTTCCAGCTGCAATAGTCATTTACAACATTAACAATGTCTACACTGTAGACACTGACACTGTAGACATCTGACCAATTTTATGTTATTTTAATTGACAAAAAACGAGCTTTTCCTTCAAAAACAAGGACATTTCTAAGTGACCCTGAATTAATGAACAGTAGCATATATGGAAATGTAAAAAAAAAAATATATATATATTACCATTCGGGCAGATTAACTCTATTCTTGTGAAACTTTTTTATTTATTTTTTATTTGTCCTGGACAAGAGGACAAGCGTTAATGTCGAGGCCCGTCTGGTTTGTGTTCATGCATCTCTGTGGCTGTGCCCTAAAGATTATTTTCTTGTAGGTACATACGGCTGTACGGCAGGAAGTTCAGCAAGGAGGACCATGTGCTGTTCATCAAGCTGCTGTACGAGTTGATCACCATGGACAAGCTGGAGATCAGTATGATGCAAGGCCTAGCCCGGCTACTCATCAACCTCCTCAAGTAAGACCATGGGTTACACATATGGTCCGTATGTATACACTCACACATTCACGCATGCAAACACACCCACATTGACAAGCTGGAGATCAGCATGAAAGCTGGTCCTTCTGCTCATCAACCTCCTAATGTAAGCAACACACACACACACCCATCAACAATCTTGAGACCAGTATGATGCAATGCTTCATCCACCTCATCAGTTAATGTCACATAATGTCACTCGATTCAGCCTTTGATCATGTCCGGCACCTGCTTGCCTGTCCAGCATCTCTACTCTGGATGGTTCTGACTTAGAATACGTGGACAACTACAAATACCTAGGTGTCTGGTCAGACTGTAAACTCTCCTTCCAGACTCACATTAAGCATCTCCAATCCAAAATTAAATCTAGAATTGGCTTCCTATATCGCAACAAAGCATGCTGCCAAACATACCCTCGTAAAACTGACCATCCTACCGATCCTCAACTTCGGTGATGTCATCTATAAAATAGCCTCCAACACTCTACTCAACAAACTGGATGCAGTCTATCACAGTGCCATCTGTTTTGTCACCAAAGCCCCACACACTACCCACCATTGCGACCTGTACGCTCTCGTTGGTTGGCCCTCGCTTCATACGCGTCGCCAAACCCACTGGCTACAGGTTATCTACAAGTCTGCTAGGTAAAGCCCCGCCTTATCTCAGCTCACTAGTCACGATAGCAGCACCCACTCGTAGCACACACTCCAGCAGGTACAGTGGGGCAAAAAAGTATTTAGTCAGCCACCAATTGTGCAAGTTCTCCCACTTAAAAAGATGAGAGAGGCCTGTAATTTTCATCATAGGTACACTTCAACTATGACCGATAAATGAGGGAAAAAAATCCATTTCATTTTTTCAATTCATTTTTTATGAATTTACACTGCACCTGTACATAGCCTATCTACCTACCTCATCCCCATACAGTATTTATTTATTTATTTATTTATCTTGCTCCTTTGCACCCCAGTATCTCTACTTGCACATTCATCTTCTGCACATCTACCATTCCAGTGTTTAATTGCTATATTGTAATTACTTCGCCACTATGGCCTATTTATTGCCTTAACGCCCTTATCTTACCTCATTTGCACTCACTGTATATAGACTTTTTGTTTTCTTTTGTTCTACTGTATTATTGACCATAGCAGCACCCACTATTTATTCCATGTGTAACTCTGTGTTGTATGTCGAATTGCTATGCTTTATCTTGGCCAGGTCACAGTTGCAAATGAGAACTTGTTCTCAACTAGTCTACCTGGTTAAATAAAGGTGAAATAAATAAAAAATCTGCTTCTTTCGGGTCTATTGTTTCTCTCCTAATTGTATGAGAAGCTTGAGTGTGACTCATGTTTCAGAGTTGAAATAATTGCGTGAGAAGCTTTTTGAGGCAAGGGTGACATGATTTTTTCAATTAAGTCTTTAACATATTTTACCCCACCTACTATATTTCTAACAGAAAAACAGAGTTGCTGTCGCGTGAGGACCTGGAGTTGCCTTGGAGACCACTGTACGAGCTGCAAGACAGGATCCTCTACTCAAAGACAGAACACCTGGGCCTCAACTGGTTCCCCAAGTATGTCCCTCTTCTCTTTTACCAGAATGGTTAAAAACATGCTGTCTTTTTTTTAAAGAACTCCACATATTGAAACCAACCCATCCATTATAGGTTCTTCCCATTTTGAGCCCTCCCTCTATAAGCAGGAAGGTGGTGGGGCCCCGCTTCTACCTTTGTGTTTGTTACGGAGCTCACTTCCTAATCTCTAGTGGTGGTATAAATGAATTTATTGTGAAATGTAGCTGTCTTTGTGTCAGTTAATCCGTTGGAGGTTTGTTGGTACTGCCTACTGCCACGGTTCTGGCTAATACAGTTCAACACCGTTCATTCAGTTTCCCTTTGCCTCCTTGATGCATCCTGTCATAAGGCGTCAGCATGCTTCAGTTTGGCTGGCTGCTAGCCGAAGCTGTCTGGGCGACCCAAACGAGTAGCTCGCGGACTCCCTTAAGACATTCGCTTGAAAAAACAACTTATCAAAATCCAAAACTAACAAAAACGTCACAATGTTATGATAATATATGCACAACCTCTTCCAGACTGTTTTGGCTGGGAAGTATGCTGATGCCTTTACATGCGAAGATTGTTATCCCTGCCCATTTTTGTAGGCTAGGCTCATTTCTGAAAGTTGTCAAATCTGTACCAACACACCCCCAGGTTGCATATAGCCAAGGACCCCCATCCCACCCCTTTTCTCCCAGCAAGCAGTGCGAGGTGCTCTCGTATAGTGCTATGGAAACATTGTGTTACAACAAAGCCTTGCTAGCACATAATGGGCTTTCACAAAGGGAAGCAAGTTACCCGGTTTATTGATACTATGATATGAATAAAGGAGCAGTGAAAAAACAAAACAAATGAGAAAATGTGTAATGACGCTGTGGTACAAAAAAAGGTGTTAGAATTTGATATTGAAATGGATTGGCTTTTCATAGTGTGAATCTGAATGTGTTTTTATGCCTTTGTTTCCTCTCACATTCAGTTCTCTACGGCCTCGTGCTTCCTCTAAACACGTAATGATAAAATTGTTTCAGAGGTGGTAAGGACAACGCTTCTCTTTTGTGATAAAAAATAAAATGTATTTCATCCTTTTATTCAGGCACTCTTTGGTTTTTATTTGTCTATGTTGCATGTTGAAAACCAAAAAGCACACTGGACACCCCCACGCAGCTGGTTTGACATAAAATCAACTACAAATTAACCTAAAACCAAAAAGCAATGTTAACATTTCACTCATATTGGAGACTGTCGCACTGCATCTAACTGGACTTTATATCCCCCATACCCATTCTTTGTCAAGTCCCATATGATTTGGTGGTTTGACCTGCTTTGTCAGCACTAGAGGTTTTGCAGCAGTACCCACTAGAGTAGGCCACTAGAATTGTTTTACAAGAGCACATTCTGAATTCACCTGTTTAAAAACGGCCATGATGGACAACTTTTTCGTGATACTGAAAATTACAGATTTGTGCAACAACAAAGAAAATGCTTCCTTATAATGCACATTGTTAGAGAAAAGTTTCAAATTTGTCCTAAATCACGCTACCAGATAATACATTTCACCTTGTTTCTTTGCACTGATCTGTGCTCCTTTGTGCCGTATGGGACAACTGTTGTCCCACATTTCTGAGTGAGAGTCATGGTAAGGGTAGTTTGAAGCTCTTGTATCTTGTTCCTCCTGGTATACTCGTATAAGATGGGGGTGATTATCACATGTTTCACCCAAGTATTCTAAAGGTCATTGGGTTTGGGGTTCCCCAGGGTTGAGTGTTGGAGCTGTTGGTGTTCTGGTCATGCTACTTTGTATTTGTAATTCAGAGCATGAGTTTGGGGATTGTCAGTGTGGTTGGTCTGTGGGAAGTAGACCTATAAGAGAACTATAGTTGGGTCCCAAAAATCTCTCCTTCCTCCTGAGGTGTGCACTCTTTCACTACGCTGTACAAATGTATAAACATTTGTGAACAAGTGCACATTTCTGGAGAAAAAAAAGAGATTGGGCTATTGGGACGCACCCCAACTCACTCAAGCCCTGAGTTGAAAAGCCAGGAGCCCTTGGCAGAAGTCGCTCATCTGTATAGTTCCCATTAGTCTATTGAATTAAAGCAATGCAGTACGGTTGATTTGAAAGAGACTTGAACAAGTTTGAGTTTAGCGCGTGGTTGAATGGGATATACGAGGCAGTTTCAACGTATGACTGAGGTCGGTGTGTGAGTGGTGGAAAGGCAGGGTGTTTGAGTGATGGTAGGATGTTTGAGGGTGTTTGAGCTCAGGGTGTGTGAGTGATGGTAGGAGGTTTGAGGGTGTTTGAGCTCAGGGTGTGTGGGTGATGGTAGGAGGTTTGAGGGTGTTTGAGCTCAGGGTGTTTGAGTGATGGTAGGAGGTTTGAGGGTGTTTGAGCTCAGGGTGTGTGAGTGATGGTAGGAGGTTTGAGGGTGTTTGAGCTCAGGGTGTGTGGGTGATGGTAGGAGGTTTGAGGGTGTCTGAGCTCAGGTTGTGTGAGTGGGGTCAAGGCAGGGGGATTGAGGGTGTTTGAGTGGCGGGAAGGCAGGGGGATTGAGGGTGTGTGAGTGGCGGGAAGGCAGGGTGATTGAGGGTGTTTGAACTCAGGGTGTGTGAGTGGGGGCAAGGCAGGGGGATTGAGGGTGTGTGAGTGGCGGGAAGGCAGGGGGATTGAGGGTGTGTGAGTGGCGGGAAGGCAGGGGGATTGAGGGTGTTTGAACTCAGGGTGTGTGAGTGGCGGGAAGGCAATTAGATTGAGGGTGTTTGAGCTCAGGGTGTGTGATTTGTGTGAAGGCAGGGGGATTGAGGGTGTTTGAGCTCAACGGCTGCGGTTATATTGGTCTCAGATAAATCTTTTGACACTTATATGACACTGAGTTGAGTGACCAACCTTTTCAAGCTGTTCATAATGATGGTAACATTCAGAAATAGGCCCAACAGTTACCAAACCAAAGCCTGTAACAGCAGTCAGCAATACTACAGTGTAGCCTGGTGTTGGTTGTATTATTTACGCAGCAAACGGAAGAAAATGGACTGAATGGGAGGGACTACTTGAAGTTGTCCATTAAGAAACACCCATATGGGAGGGACTACTTGAAGTTGTCCAATAAGAAATGCTAATTTCTGTTTTTTTTCTTTGCATGCCCTGAGTACAGCCCAGATATGTTTACTGTTTAGTCAGGCTAGGTGATTTAAAAAGCCTAAAACAATAGGCACCCTCCATTTAACACCCTCAAGATCAGCGTTCATTACAAGTATTAACGGCTAGACTGACTATTTGCATAAAGCCTCAGTCCCAGTCATTTTCTCTCCAAGACAATACCCTAATCCCAATAAAAAAGCCCCATTCTGATGATTGTGAATGAACAGAGTACATCTGTTAAATGATTTACCATTCATGTTCTACTGTTACACTGCTGGCCCAGGGCCACCCAGGACAAAAGTAGAACGGCCCTGGAATAGTCCCATTGTTGTAGTCATTGACTTTAGTTCTGTTTATGTTTCTATAGTGCTTTTGTCACGCTATTCCAGTTTGTATGTCCCTAATTTCCTTGCTGTTTCTATGTACACACATGGTCCTCACATCCCTTACTTTTGATCAGTGCTTGAGTTGAGCCAGTCCAGACACTTGTCTCTCTACTGCTTGATTACAGACCACTCTTTCAGAGTACTCACTCTAAAATATGAACACTGCTGTATCTTAAAATGAGCCCCACAGCTCAAGTGAGTACCCAAGCCAGCACCTTTCTCATTACATTTCAGGCACTGCTTTTGATGAGCATGTACTAAATGTGGAATTTCAATGTGAGTGATTTGGCTGTACCTGCATGCAGTCAGTCAACCTCATCATAATTGCATTGGTGTGTTCAGCGTGCTCGTTGTTTCATCAACAGCCACCTCTGTCTGTTCTGATGTCTCAACACCTCTCTCTCTCTATCTCTCTCTCGTTCCTCTTCTCTCTCTCGTTCCTCTTCTCTCTTGTCTTTTCTCTTTCTCCCCCAGCTCGGTGGAAAATGTTCTGAAAACACTTGTGAAAAGCTGCAGACCGTAAGTATATATTTTTAAACCCCTATATGAAATATACTGTATGTCTTTTTAAAGAATTCAGTTGCTAAGCTCATTGTTGCATTTACTCTTGGGACACTTTTGGTGAACACTGGTGTATCATCTGAAGAGTTATTGTATCATTACAACATGGCCTGTTATCCATCTGTTCTTACTTCAGAACTCCATTGAATGAAGTAGAGATGCACACCAAGCCAAGGGACTACTCTGAATTAAATAAGAGACATTCTGTGAAACTGAACTGTCAGTAAGAAACCTCCTTTTTGGGACTTAGCCTAGGTCTGCTGACTGACAATTTGTCAAGATCATGCTAGCTAGAACTCCCGTGTGGTCTAAGACATTGCATCGCAGTGCTACCGGTGCCACTAGAGAATCTGGGTTCGAGTCCAGGCTCTGTCGCAGCCGGCCGCGACCGGGAGACCCATTGGGCGGCTCACAATTGGCCCAGCGTCGTCCAGATTAGTGGAGGGTTTGGCCGGCAGGGATGTCCTTCTCCCATCCCACACTAGTGACAACTGTGCTGGTCCAGGCGCAGTGCACACTGACACGGTCGCCAAGTGTACGGCGTTTCCTCCGACACTTTGGTGCGGCTGGCTTCCGGGTTAAGTGGCCATTGTGTCAAGAAGCAGCGCGGTTGTGTTTCGGAGGACACATGTCTCTCGACCTTCGCCTCTCCCGGGTTCGCACAGGAGTTGCAGCGATGAGAAGACAGTAACTACCAATTGGATTCCACGAAATTTGGGAGGAAAAAGGGGTGCTAGCTAGTTCCATCCCTGGATGCCAGGCAAGGATATATTTTGTATTCTGATGTTTATGACTGAAATGTAAGCCCTTAACCAACAATGCAGTTTAAGAAAAAGTTATGAAAATATTTACCAAATAAACAAAAGTAAAAAGTAATATAAATTAACACAATAAAATAACGAGGCTATATACTGGGGGTACCGCTACCGAGGTAATTTGTACATGTAGTTAGGGGTGAAGTGACAATTTATTTAAAAAATGTTACCTTTATTTAACTAGGCAAGTCAGTTAAGAACAAATTCTTATTTTCAATGATGGCCGAGGAACAGTGGGTTAAATGCCTGTTCAGGGGCAGAACGACAGATTTGTATCTTGTCAGCTCGGGGATTTGAACTTCAACCTTTCGGTTCCTAGTCCAACACTCTAACCACTAGGCTACCCTGCCGCCCATGCATAGATAATAAACAGCAAGTAGCAGGAGTGTAAAAACAAAGGGGGTGGGGGGTGTCGTCAATGTAAATAGTTTGGTGGCCATTTAATTAATTGTTCAGTGGTCTTATGGCTTGGGGGTTGAAGCTATTAAGGAGCCTTTTGGTCCTAGACTTGGTGCTCCGGTACTGCTTGCTGTGCAGTAGCAGAGAGAACAGTCTATGACTTGGGTGACTGGAATTTTTTGAACATTTTTGGGGGGGCTTTCCTCTGACACTGCCTAGTATATAGGTCCTGGATGGCAGGACGCTTAGCCCCAGTGATTTACTAAGCCATACACACTACCCTCTAGCGCCTTACGGTTGGATGCTAGCAGTTGCCTTACCTGGCGGTGATGCAACCGGTCAGGATGCTCTCGATGGTGGAGCTGTAGAACGTTTTGAGGATCTGGGGACCCATGCCAAATCTTTTCGGTCTCCTGGGGTGGAGAAGGTGTTGTCGTGCCCTCTTCACAACTGTCTTGGTGTGTTTGGACCATGGTAGTTCGTTGGTGATGTGGACACCAAGGAACTTGAAGCTCTCTACCCACTCCACTACAGCCCCGTCGATGTTAATGAGGGCCTGTTAGGCCTGCCTTTTCCTTTAGTCCACAATTAGCTCCTTTGTCTTGTTATAATATAATAATAATAATAATAATAATAATATAATAATAATAATATTATTAATATTATTAGTCTTGTTCACATTGAGGCAGAGGTTGTTGTCCTGGCACCACACTGCCAGGTCTCTGACCTCCTCCCTATAGGCCGTCTCATCATTGTTGGTGATCAGGCCTACCACTGTTGTGTCGTCAGCAAACTTAATGATGGTGTTGGAGTCGCAGTCGTGCGTAAACAGGGAGGGGAACCAGTGTTGAGGATCAGCATGGCAGACGTGTTGTTGCCTACTCTTACCACCTGGGGGTGGCCCATCAGGAAGTCCAGGATCCAGTTGCAGAGGGAGGTGTTTAGTCCTAGGGTCCTTAGCTTAGTGATGAGCTTTGTGGACACTATGGTGTTGAACGCTGAGCTGTAGTCGATGAACAGCATTCTCACATAGGTGTTCCTTTTGTCCAGGTGGGAAAGGGCAGTGTGGAGTGCAATTGAGACTGCGTCATCTGTGGATCTGTTGGGGCGGTATGCGATTTGGAGTGGGTCTAGGGTATCTGGGATGATGCTGTTGATGTGAGCCATGACCAGCCTTTCAAAACACTTCATGCCTACAGACGTGAGTGCTACCGGGCGTTAGTCATTTAGGCAGGTAACCTTCGCTTCCCTGTGCACAGGGACTATTGTAACCACTCACAGGCAGGGTGGCAGAGATTTGTGTGTGTGCGCGCGTGCAAGTGTCAAGAAGCTTAGTCACTCAGTTGAGTCCCTAAGTTACTTGCTTCTGTAGTGACTGAGACTTAATCCTATTATCCAATCTAATTTTGGCCTCGTAGAGTTTCCTGTTACTGTGAGCAGAGAAGTAGGGATTGAGAGAGGGGTGGAGGAGAGAGAGCCCTTTGGGGCTAGTTGTAATCAGCAGCAGTGAAGTAGGGCCCAAGAGAGAGGTAGAGGAGAGAGAGAGAGAGATAAAGCCCTTTGGGTCAGGAGCACTCAGCAGCAGTGAAGTAGGGACCGAGAGAGACAGCCCTTTGGGGCCAGGAGCACTCAGCAGCAGAGTGGCCTAATGCAAGGCCTGTTAAGGAGTTTAATGAAGATCAATTGCAACTGCAAAGCGATGGGAAGGACATGAGAAGGGAATTGGATAGTAGTACATATTGTTATTTTGGGTTTTCTGGCCATTCAATTGAATTGGAATGTTTAGCTAGAAAGAACTGCAGTTGTTGACCTATAGCTCCGTTTAAGCTATGCAAAACTGCTCTTCTGCGGTCCAAGTGCTGATGCTGTTGTGTTCACACAAACCTGCTCACGATCTGATTACATTAGCTATACTGATGCTTTTTTATATCAGCAAACTCCAGCTTAACTGCCATTGTTTCATATACACATTTTATTTGATTCCATTGCCATAGCTGCGAAACTAGAAATTATAATATAATTAATCTATTTCTGTCTGCCAACCAATGGTTTGTGGCCATGATCAAGGCCTACGTGCAGCATTGCTCTTTGCATGTCTAGGAGTAGGATGCTTTGTCGTCAATTATTTATAAAATAGTACATAAATGATTTATATGATGAATTCCATATGCACATCACACATTGTTTGTCCTTGGCGAGGGGTTAAACAGCTTTATTATGCTCATTTTAGATGCTTGTAGTATTATGGCTGATATACACCACACCAAACTACAGGCCTTTATGATGGCACTATAAATAAAGTCCTTTATGATGGCACTATAAACACAGTCCTTTATGATGGCACTATAAATACAGGCCTTTATGATGGCACTATAAATACAGGCCTTTATGATGGCACTATAAATACAGGCCTTTATGATGGCACTATAAATACAGGCCTTTATGATGGCACTATAAATACAGGCCTTTATGATGGCACTATAAATAAAGTCCTTTATGATGGCACTATAAATACAGGCCTTTATGATGGCACTATAAACACAGTCCTTTATGATGGCACTATAAATACAGGCCTTTATGATGGCACTATAAATACAGGCCTTTATGATGCCACTATAAATACAGGCCTTTATGATGGCACTATAAATACAGGCCTTTATGATGGCACTATAAATACAGGCCTTTATGATGGCACTATAAATACAGGCCTTTATGATGGCAACATAAATACAGGCCTTTATGATGGCACTATAAATACAGGCCTTTATGATGCCACTATAAATACAGGCCTTTATGATGGCACTATAAATACAGGCCTTTATGATGGCACTATAAATAAAGTCCTTTATGATGGCACTATAAATACAGGCCTTTATGATGGCACTATAAACACAGTCCTTTATGATGGCACTATAAATACAGGCCTTTATGATGGCACTATAAATACAGGCCTTTATGATGCCACTATAAATACAGGCCTTTATGATGGCACTATAAATACAGGCCTTTATGATGGCACTATAAATACAGGCCTTTATGATGGCACTATAAATACAGGCCTTTATGATGGCACTATAAATACAGGCCTTTATGATGGCACTATAAATACAGGCCTTTATGATGGCACTATAAATAAAGGCCTTTATGATGGCACTATAAATACAGGCCTTTATGATGGCACTATAAACACAGGCCTTTATGATGGCACTATAAATACAGGCCTTTATGATGGCACTATAAATACAGGCCTTTATGATGGCACTATAAATACAGGCCTTTATGATGGCACTATAAATACAGGCCTTTATGATGGCACTATAAATACAGGCCTTTATGATGGCACTATAAATACAGGCCTTTGTGATATTTGATTTGATTTGATTCTTCAGGTATTTTCCGGAGTCGGCCACCCAGGAGATGTTGGAGGAGTGGCGTCCACTGCTCTGTCCATTTGACGTGACCATGCAGAGAGCAATAGGATACTTAGAGCTCTTCCTCCCCACCACCCTACCCCCAGAGCTGCACCACAAGGGCTTCAAGTGAGAACACACACACATCTGCCACCTCCCCATAAGGTTGCATAATTACAGAAACTCCCAAAGTGCACAGGTTTTTCAGAAATCCCAGTTGAGGGATTCCCTTCCAGCTTTTTCCCTTCTGATTACAGGAACGTTTCTGGAATATTTCAAACTTACGACATCCCAAACCTTGGATTTAAATCACCATTTCAATTTTATTCTCTTAAACAATATATATATATATATATATATATATATATATATATATATATATATAAACACTGTTTAAATGCCACAGTTGAGATGTGTTGTGTGTGCAGTATGCTTCAGCTATGAGATGTGTGTGTGTGCAGTATGCTTCAGCTATGAGGTGTGTGTGGGTGTGTGCAGTATGCTTCAGCTATGAGAAGTGTGTGGGTGTGTGCAGCATGCTTCAGCTATGAGATGTGTGTGCAGTATGCTTCAGTATGTATGAGAGTTTGTTTTCTGATCACCAGGTTGTGGTTTGATGAGCTCATCAGCTTGTGGGTGGCAGTACAGAACCTTCCAGGTTGGGAGGTGGTAAGTTGGACAACATTCACTTGATTGACATACTGGTGTGTGGTAGTATTAGCCGAATGCCAGATCTGTTTGTGCTGTTTTGACAAGTTGGCACAAACAGATCTGTAACCAGGCTATTGTAGTACAGTTTCCAACATTCTTTTTGATAGACAGAACCTTTAACTATTCGCTAGATATTCCTCAATTAAAGTTTTCCTTATTTGTTTTTTTCCCCACAGCATCTTGTCAACCTGTTTGCCCGCTTGGCCAACGACAACATTGGCTACATTGACTGGGACCCATATATACCCAAGGTATGGACACTCCTCCATCAATAACATTTTTCTCGCTGTGCCTATAGAAACTACCCCATTACTCGACCCCAATGGTCTCTTCTAGCAGGTCCCAATTCACTCCCTGCCCTTATTCCCTTGGTCTTAACACTTTGATGTTTACTGATCTATAAGGTATAAGCAATACAGATATGCATAACGTTGAAGGGTTTGGGCCAAGTGAGCCATTTGGGAGTGTCAAGTGTTTTTGCAACGTGCTGAAATCTTACCCTCTGCATTTGACCTGTGACCTTAGTTGTGGTGTGCATGTCATAGCAGACCAGACAGTCACTGAAAGTGCTGTCTGTTAGTGGCTCTTAACTACTGTATCACAGTTCCCTGTTGGTCTTCCTGGCGTGCAGCATGTCTTTCACCATGTTTTTATATGTTATTGCCCAACATGCCCTGATCTCAAATGTAATGAAATGGATGAAAATTATTTTAAAAATCCCACAAAAATCTGAAATCCTGTGATCAGAAAAAGTAATTGGATGACTGGACAATAAAGTATTCATCATCTTCACATGGATTGCTCCTTTTTGATTCCAGATCTTCACCAGAGTGCTGCGGAGTCTGAACCTCCCAGTGGGGACCAGTCAGATGCTGGTTCCCAGATACCTGACAAACGCCTACGATGTCGTACACGTGGTCCTCTGGGTCTCCGCTTTACTGGTCAGTCACTCTTCACAATCAGCGTTGCTCAATCAATGCTTTTTTATGGCTCTTCAAGTTTATTTCAATGTTTTCACAGTTATCATACAATACAATGATCACAACACAATAATACTCTGGAATAAGTGTAGTGCTGTTCTGTTGGATACTGCTGTTTCCGGTAGACCTCCAGTCATTGGGCAAACGCTAGTTAGCATTGGCTCACGATGGAATGATAGTTGTGTTAATGGAATAATCCATTTTGTTTTTCATCTTGTTAAGCATCTGTTGTTTGTGTGATGGCAGGGAGGCCCCAGTAAACAAGCCCAGGCACAGCTCCGTGGCCTTTTCAACAGCATCACGTCTTTCTTCCACCCATCCAACCATGGACGCTGGCTGGTGAGTCACTGCAACGCTCACTTCTTCAATGTTTACCCAGACGGGCATCTCACAAACCTTTCGTTGCACTGGCAAACCTGCACACTCAAATCACAGTCTTAGTGACTAGCTCTTTGAATGTGCCCCACATTCCCCTTCTCCTTGCTCCAGAAGCTTCCCGGGGTCTCCTGGCAGTTCCCTCTCCAACCCTCCAAGCCCAGGTGTTTGTGTACATACCGTTCGTTCAGAAAAATTGCCCTGATGACACATAAGAGAATGGCAGCTGCCAGCAGTGCTATAAAAGGTCAGCCAGATATCCGGGGCTCATGCCATTCTTTTCTAGAAACATCCAACCTGCGTCATCATACCAGAGCCTCAGGCTGCAAGCTGTCTTCACAGTCATACACAATCCTTTATTTATGGCAGAGGGACTCAGACCTTGGTTCAATTACCATTACCAATACTTAACCTGGGATTCATTGAGCTTGCTTGACGCAATGGAATAGAATGGTCACAAAAATGCACATCCTGCACTCCAGGCATACTAAAGCAAACGCTAAAAGTTTTTGAACCCAGGTCTGGAGGTAGAGTTGTGACCCCATTATGTTTCTGGTAAACCCCATCAACTTGTGAGATGTTCTCCTGGTTTGTTTTCAGTGTAGGGGAATGGAAACAGACAATCCCACACTCTTGTGATCTGTGTCCAATATAAAAGTACCATGCATCCTGAGTTGGCTAAAGTAAGATGGTAATGTAGTCCTCATCGCTATAGTGACAGTAATGTACCTGCAATGTAGTGACAGTAATGTACCTGTAATTCAGTCCTCGTCGCTATAGTGCCAGTAATGTACCTGTAATGCAGTCCTCGTCGCTAGTGACAGTAATGTACCTGTAATGTAGTCCTCGTCGCTATAGTGACTGTAATGTGGTCCTCGTCGCTATAGTGACTGTAATGTGGTCCTCGTCGCTATAGTGACTGTAATGTGGTCCTCGTCTCTATAGTGACAGTAATGTACCTGTAATGCAGTCCTCGTCGCTATAGTGACAGTAATGTACCTGTAATGTAGTCCTCGTCGCTATAGTGACAGTAATGTACCTGTAATGTAGTCCTCATCGCTATAGTGACAGTAATGTACCTGTAATGTAGTCCTTGTCGCTATAGTGACAGTAATGTACCTGTAATGCAGTCCTCGTCGCTATAGTGACAGTAATGTACCTGTAATGCAGTCCTCGTCGCTATAGTGACAGTAATGTACCTGTAATGTAGTCCTCGTCGCTATAGTGACAGTAATGTACATGTAATGTAGTCCCCGTCGCTATAGTGACAGTAATGTAGTCCTCGTCGCTATAGTGACAATAATGTACATGTAATGTAGTCCCCGTCGCTATAGTGACAGTAATGTAGTCCTCGTCGCTATAGTGACAGTAATGTACCTGTAATGTAGTCCTCGTCGCTATAGTGACAGTAATGTACCTGTAATGTAGACATCATCGCTATAGTGCCAGTAATGTAGTCCCCGTCGCTATAGTGACAATAATGTACATGTAATGTAGTCCCCGTCGCTATAGTGACAGTAATGTAGTCCTCGTCGCTATAGTGACAGTAATGTACCTGTAATGTAGTCCTCGTCGCTATAGTGACTATAATGTAGTCCTCGTCGCTATAGTGACAGTAATGTACCTGTAATGTAGTCCTCGTCTCTATAGTGCCAGTAATGTAGTCCTCGTCGCGATAGTGACAGTAATGTACCTGTAATGTAGTCCCCGTCGCTATAGTGCCAGTAATGTACCTGTAATGTAGTCCCCGTCGCTATAGTGCCAGTAATGTAGTCCTCGTCGCTATAGTGACTGTAATGTAGTCCTCGTCGCTATAGTGACTGTAATGTAGTCCTTGTCGCTATAGTCACAGTAATGTACCTGTAATGTAGTCCTCGACGCTATAGTGACAGTAATGTACCTGTAATGTAGTCCTCGTCGCTATAGTGACTGTAATGCAGTCCTCGTCGCTATAGTGACTGTAATGCAGTCCTCGTCGCTATAGTGACAGTAATGTACCTGTAATGCAGTCCTCGTCGCTATAGTGACAGTAATATACCTGTAATGTAGTCCTCGTCGCTATAGTGACAGTAATGTACCTGTAATGCAGTCCTCGTCGCTATAGTGACAGTAATGTACCTGTAATGTAGTCCTCGTCGCTATAGTGCCAGTAATGTACCTGTAATGTAGTCCTCGTCGCTATAGTGACAGTAATGTACCTGCAATGTAGTCATCATCGCTATAGTGACAGTAATGTAGTCCCCGTCGCTATAGTGACAATAATGTACATGTAATGTAGTCCTCGTCGCTATAGTGACAGTAATGTAGTCCTCGTCGCTATAGTGACAGTAATGTAGTCCTCGTTGCTATAGTGACAGTAATGTACCTGTAATGTAGTCCTCGTCGCTATAGTGACAGTAATGTACCTGTAATGTAGTCCTCGTCGCTATAGTGACTGTAATGTAGTCCTCGTCGCTATAGTGACAGTAATGTACCTGCAATGTGGTCCTCATTGCTATAGTGACAGTAATGTACCTGTAATGTAGTCCTCGTCGCTATAGTGACTGTAATGTACCTGTAAAGTAGTCATCATCGATTTAGTGACATAGAAAGACACGTATATATTTTTGGGAATTCATCAAATGCCCTTGGCCAGCCCCTGACATTCCCAAGATATGTTATTCTGTCACTGTTAGAGGAATTCTAAATTCCTATATGTTTTGTAGCCAAAACCAAATTCGCACTCTTTCTATTTCATTAATGAGTTGTAAATTCATTAATTATGCATGAAATAGATTGAGACCAGTCATAAAAGTCAGGTAACAGCGTTTATTACAATAGAGTACTGAAGCAAAATACAAAGAACTTACATTTTAAAAGACAACATAAAATTACATCATCAGTTTCTCACACCCTCTCCGATCCACACAATAGTGCAGTGTCTTCAGTTCTGGAGATCTTCTTCTTCTCCCCTCATAAAACAAACATTCCAATCTGTCTAAAAGACATCTTCTCCTCCACTAATGGAACATCAAAGACCATTCTTATCTGTCAGAAAAGATATATCATCCCTCTCCCTTAAACTTCCCGCAAGGTACAGACAATTAATTTGTTTTACTTACATTTTCAGTAACAGCTTAACCAAGAACCCATACATTTCATACCATAACATAATAGTATTAGAAAAAATGGTTCTAATTGAAATGTATACATTATTAATCATTTCAACTATAATTTCCTCCAACAGTCACCCAATAAGCGAACTGAATCTGGGACGGAGATATTTCAGTCTTTATTGAGAATGTGTGGGTTCAACTCACCTGAGATAAACCTGTGCAAAATCAATAATTGACCTGAATCTATACTTAGGAAAGTTTCTGTGCAAGTCAGTCTCTCCATGCCCCTTAGTAGCTGTTGGTTTAGTGGCGTGGGGAGACGGACACAAGGTCCTGCTGTTCTAAAAGGGTATTGGTTCCCTGACAGGGTATTGGTTCTTAAGCCATGCTGTCCTGACAGGGTATTGGTTCTAAAGACATGCACTCCTGACAGGGTATTGGTTCTAAAGACATGCACTCCTGACAGGGTATTGGTTCTAAAGACATGCACTCCTGACAGGGTTTTGGTTCTAAAGACATGCACTCCTGACAGGGTTTTGGTTCTAAAGACATGCACTCCTGACATGGTATTGGTTCTAAAGCCATGTTATGCTGACAGGGTATTGGTTCTAAAGCCATGTTATGCTGACAGGTTATTGGTTCTAAAGCCATGCTGTTCTGACGGGTTATTGGTTCTAAAGCCATGCTGTTCTGACGGGTTATTGGTTCTAAAGCCATGCTGTCCTGACATGGTATTGGTTCTAAAGCCATGTTATGCTGACAGGGTATTGGTTCTAAAGCCATGTTATGCTGACAGGTTATTGGTTCTAAAGCCATGCTATGCTGACAGGTTATTGGTTCTAAAGCCATGTTATGCTGACAGGTTATTGGTTCTAAAGCCATGTTATGCTGACAGGTTATTGGTTCTAAAGCCATGCTGTTCTGACGGGTTATTGGTTCTAAAGCCATGCTGTTCTGACGGGTTATTGGTTCTAAAGCCATGCTGTCCTGACAAGGTATTGGTTCTAAAGCCATGTTATGCTGACAGGGTATTGGTTCTAAAGCCATCTTATGCTGACAGGTTATTGGTTCTAAAGCCATGTTATGCTGACAGGTTATTGGTTCTAAAGCCATGTTATGCTGACAGGTTATTGGTTCTAAAGCCATGCTGTCCTGACGGGTTATTGGTTCTAAAGCCATGCACTCCTGACAGGGTATTGGTTCTAAAGCCATGCACTCCTGACAGGGTATTGGTTCTAAAGCCATGCACTCCTGACATGGTATTGGTTCTAAAGCCATGCACTCCTGACAGGGTATTGGTTCTAAAGCCATGCACTCCTGACAGGGTATTGGTTCTAAAGCCATGCACTCCTGACAGGGCATTGGTTCTAAAGCCATGCTGTCCTGACAGGGTATTGGTTCTAAAGCCATGCACTCCTGACAGGGTATTGGTTCTAAAGCCATGCACTCCTGACAAGGTATTGGTTCTAAAGCCATGCACTCCTGACAGGGTATTGGTTCTAAAGCCATGCACTCCTGACAGGGTATTGGTTCTAAAGCCATGCACTCCTGACAGGGTATTGGTTCTAAAGCCATGCTGTCCTGACAGGGTATTGGTTCTAAAGCCATGCTGTCCTGACAGGGTATTGGTTCTAAAGCCATGCTGTGCTCAATTTCAGTGTACTTACTGAGATGAAATGTAATTTTCCTCAACCCTGGAATGCACGCTATCACCACACTGTCTGACACCCCTGTGTAACGTACCTGTCTGTCTTTGTCCTCATATCTGCTTCCCGTCCAGCTTCTCTCTAACCCTGTATCTGACCCTCACACCTGTCTCTCTGTCCCTCACACCTGTCTCTCTGTCCCTCATGAGTTTAGATGGTTCTCGAATTAATCTGGTCTCTGCATATAAATACTTAGGGATTACTGGATGATAAACAGCCTTTTAAAATGCATGTTGACGAACTTTGTTAACGGCTAAAAATCAAGCTACGCTTCCTCTATAGAAACAGGACATGTTTGTCCTCTACAAATAGAAGACAAATTGTGCAAAGCTACTTTTATGTCTGTTATAGATTATGGGGATATTATTTACATGCATGCTACGGCATCAACACTTAAATCCCTGGATGCTACTTATCATTGTTCACTTAGGTTTATTACGGGTGCTAGCTACTGAACTCACCATTGAGTTTTATATCAAAATGTGGGTTGGACTTCGCTGTCCGTGAGACGAGAACAACATGCTCTCATGTTTGTCTATAAAGCACTTCTGAATAAACAACCTTCTTATTTATCATCACTCATCAATATTAGAATTAGAATTCCTAAAACCAGGTCTCAAACATGGATGACACTTGAGGCCCATGTGGTTTCCACAGAGTTGGGTATGGCTGCCTTTTCCTGTTACGCTCCTTGCCCATGGAATAGCCTGCGGACTAATCTTAAACTTGGGACTCTTGTCGCCCATTTTAAACATTTATTGGAGGATTTTATTCTTGTGTTGCTTGTAACTATTTTGGGTAATGCAAGTTCTTGTGCTGTTAGTAGAATAACCTGTTAGGGGAATAACCTGTTAGGGGAGTAACCTGTGTGTAAATGTAATCTGTTGCTGTATTTTTTGTGTTATCTGTGATCTTTTGTTTGTCTGGTGTAGTTTCTTAATCATTGTACCTAAACTGTATGTGTAAACATGTATACGCAGGGCCCAGCTGTAAAAGAGACCTTGGTCTCAGTCTGTTTTCCTTGTTGAAATAAGGTAAAATAATGTCATCAAAACTGTCTCTCGAGTCCTCACCTATCTCATGTACTGATACCGGTCTCTCTAGTCCTCACACCCATCTCTGTCCCCAGATGAAGTTGATGAAGCTGCTGCAGCGCCTCCCGGCCAGCGTGGTGAGACGGCTCCACCGCGAGCGCTACCGGAAGCCCACGTGGCTCACTCCGGTACCGGACAGCCACAAGTTGACTGAGGCAGACATCACGGCGTTCGTGGAGAGTATGATGCAGCCGGTGCTGCTGGCCATGTTCAGTAAGACGGGTAGTCTGGATGCTGCTCAGGCCTTGCAGAACCTGGCCCTCATGAGACCTGAACTTGTCATACCACCAGTGCTGGAAAAGTGAGTGAAATCAAGCAGTCAGTCAGAAGTGAATGGGCAGTGTTTCCTCTGTCGTTGTTTAGGTGGGGCGATGTAGCCAAAATCCCAGTAGATCTGTAGATCTGTTGTTTTAGGTTTGGGCGATGTAGCCAAAATATCATATCACAATATTTTTTTGACAGTATGGTGGTATTTAACATTGGTGTAAAGTACTTAGGTAAAAATAATTTGAAGTACTACTCAAGTCATTTTTTGGGGTACCTGTACTTTACTATTTATATTTTTTGACAACTTTTACTTTTACTTCACTACATGATGCACTTTTTACTCCCAAAATGTTCCCTGACAACCAAAAGTACTCATTACATTTTGAATGCTAAGCAGGACAGGGAGATGATCCAATTCACACACCTATCAAGATATCAGAGGCAGTAGATATGACCAATAATGTTCTGGCAGACCCACTAAACACAAATGCTTCGTTAGTAAATTATTTCTGACTGATGGAGTGTGCCCCTAAATTTTAAAGACAGGAAAATGGTGCCTTCCGGTTTGCTTGATATAGGGAATTAGAAATTATTTATACTTTTACTTTTTATACTTAAATATATTTAAACCAAATACTTTTAGACTTTCACTCAAGTAGTATTTTAGTGGGTGACTTTCACTTTTACTTGGGTCACTTTCTATTAAGGTATCTTTACTTTTAAGTATGACAATTGGGTACCTTTTCCACCACTGGTATTTTATGTTTATGAAAAATCTAAGTTAATAATTTTCTAAGTAGTGAATGACCCTAGGATGGCAGGTGAATCCTAAGTGGCTTTAGCAGGCTTTCTCCATGCTGATGGATTTCTCCTCAACCAAGCTAGGACAAACCTGACAGCAAAGTAGTCCCATAAGTTGAACTTTTTATTTATTATATTGTTATATATTGTTATATCCATACCAGTATACCTTAGGATATATGGCCCAGCACTAATTTATCTGGTCTTCCTCTGTAGAACCTACCCTGCTATGGAGACCCTGACAGAACCCCACCAGCTGACTGCCACCCTGAGCTGTATGATCGGCGTGGCTCGCAGCTTGGTGTCTGGGGGGCAGCGCTTCCCTGAGGGCCCCACACACATGCTGCCCCTCCTCATGAGGGCTCTGCCCGGTGTTGACCCCAATGACTTCAGCAAGTGCATGGTGGGTAATAGAGTTCATAGATAATAAGCTCTTGTAGGCCTCCCACCCTCCTCCTACACTGGGGTTGCTTGGGTAAAGATATTGTCATCAATTTGGAAGTTGTTTCTGTGTGTGTTGCAAGGCTAAGTGTGCTCTCCCTCCTTTCTGCAGATAACATTCCAATTCATTGCTACGTTTGTTACTCTTGTGCCTTTGGTGGACTGTTCCTCTGCTGTTCATGAAAGGAGCGACCTGACAGAGGTGGAAAGAGAGATGTGCTCAGCATCGGCAGAGTTTGAGGACTTTGTTCTTCAGTTCATGGACAGGTATGAGTATGGAGGAAGTCAATATAGGACTCAGGTAGGGTTGCAAAGGATTGGAAACTTTACGGTAAATTTCCAGAATTTTTCCATGGGAAGTTAAGCCCTGGAATTTGGGGAATTTTGCTTAAATTCATCAATAAAGTTAGCTTATAACAGTGAACCTTGTTTTGTGGGATACGCATACGGCAATTCAAGGTCTTGTGGTACATTTTGGTTAAACTATCCCCAATTCAATGGAATTGCAACCCTTTGCATGCACAGTGCATTCTTCCATCACATGTGCAGCTGATTCTCAAGATCTTGCAAACTAATGAGATGCTATTGAGCCCACACTACTACACTGAGCCAAGGACGACATGCTTTCTGGTAAGTTTTGATTACAGTACTTGGTGGGGTGAATATATTTTATGACATATGATGTTTTTGTTAATAAGAAAATAGTAGCCTACATCAAAGTGTGTTTAAATTATTTCTAACTTAACAATTTATGATAGTTAGTTTTTGCTACCATGTGGGTTTTAGCTTGCTTGAGCTTGCTAACTGAGGAGTGTTAATTCACCTGTTTCCATACATGTTTCATTAAAACATTTATCTTACAAAGGAGTTTTTTAATCTAACTGGTTAACTATTGATCTGGACATAGAATTGTATATATATATTTTTTTACAATATATTTTCTTATCTTTACAGAAAAATGCCACAGGCACTATCTGATGTGTGGAGATATTTCACTGCAGCTAATGTAGAAGGAAAAGCTGTGTACATTTGCAAATACAGAATCATCTGGCCAATTTTAGAAAGTTCCCTCAGCGCTCACAACAAGCAACCTCTTGTTCGAGGTGAAAATGATGAATCAGACACCTTAAACGATAGCAACAGCTCATGGTCGTCCTGGAATCAGAAGTTTTTTGACACAATGGAGGAATGTAGTCAGAGAAATGCTGATGAATGTCTTGCTTGAGCTGTGTATGCAACTGGTTCACCTCTGATGCTCACAGGCAATGTGTATTGGAAGAGATTTCGACCAGCATACACCCCTCCAACCAGACATGCTTTATCTACTGATTTGCTGGATGCAGAGTTCAACAGAGACAATCATAGGGAAAGCAGACTGTATTCCAATCATCTCTAATGGGTGGTTGAATGTTTGTGGGCAAGGAATAATTAACTACATCATCCCCACCCCTCAACCAGTATTCTACAAGAGCACAGACACAAGGGACAACACACACACACAGACACAGACACACACACACAGACACACAGACACACACACACAGACACACACACAGACACACACACACACACACACACACACACACACACACACACACACACACACACACACACACACACACACACACACACACACGTCAATGCTGTGAACATATGAAGGCTGCTTGGTCTAAAGTGGAGAAGTCCTACCTTCACATCACACCCATTGGCTGTGCTGCTAATGCATTGAATTTGCTCCTCAAGGACATCATGGCACTGAAAATAATGGATACCCTCTACAAGAGAGCCAAGGAAATGGTTAGGTATGTGAAGGGTCATCAAGTTATAGTAGCAATCTACTTCACCAAGCAAAGTGAGAAGAATAAGAGCACCACATTGAAGCTTCCCAGCAACACCCGTTGGGGTGGTGGTGTCATCATGTTTGACAGTCTCCTGGAGGGGGAGGAGTCTCTCCAAGAAATGGCCATATCATAGTCTGCCGATATGGACAGCCCTATCAAGAGGGTCCTCCTGGATGATGTATTTTGGGAGAGAGTGGTAAGCAGCCTGAAACTCCTGAAACCTATAGCAGTAGCCATTGCACGGATTGAGGCAGACAATGCCATCCTGTCTGATGTTCAGACTCGGCTTGCAGATGTAAGAGAAGAAATCTGTACTGCCCTGCCCACTTCACTGTTGCTCCAAGCAGAGGAAACTGCAGTTCTGAAATACATCAAAAAGCGTGAAGACTTCTGCCTGAAGCCCATACACGCTGCAACGTACATGTTGGACACCAAGTATGCTGGCAAGAGCATCCTGTCTGGTGCAGAGATCAACTAAGCCTACCGTGTCTCGCCACCTTGGCCTGCATGAGGGCAAGGTTCTTGGCAGTCTGTCGAAAGTAACTGGTCCTTGTTTGGGAACACAATCACCAAAGCACGCAACAGGCTGACCAATATAAGGGTTGAAAAATTGGTGGCCATCTGGGCAAATTGAGGCTTTTTGAGCCTGACAACGAGCCATCCTCAACAAGCTTGGAAAGTGACAGTGAAGATGAGGCCTCAGTCTGATTTTCAAGAGGTGGACATTGAGGAGGCCCAGGGACAAGACATGGACGGCTGAGAAGAAGACAACCAAAGCTTTAGTTTCTAGACTATTATTTTACAGATGTATGTTGAAAATGTAGTTGGAAGATGCAATGGATCATTCAATATTCCCTTTCTTTTGTTGTTCAGTGAAATCATCCCATATGAAAAGTCAACTCATTTAATTAAAGTTCAAATCATTACGAAATGTTTTTTTGTTTTTTTTCTGTTGGAAGGATTTAGTCATTTGCAATTGTCTACTTATGATCAGGTAAAACGGTATTGTTTCGGTCTCCATATGATATGGTAAATATATCCAATGCAACAAACATCTACATTTAAACGGTATTAATACAAATTTGCATATATTTCTGTTAATTCCCATATAAAACTCAGCAAAAAAAGAAACGTCCTCTCACTGTCAACTGTGTTTATTTTCAGCAAATTGAACATGTGTAAATATTTGTATGAACATAACAAGATTCAACAACTGAGACATAAACTGAACAAGTTCCACAGACATGTGACTAACAGAAATGGAAGAATGTGTCCCTGATGAAAGGGGGGGGGGGGTCAAAATCAAAAGTAACAGTCAGTATCTGGTGTGGCCACCAGCTGCATTAAGTACTGCAGTGCATCTCCTCCTCATGGACTGCACCAGATTTGCCAGTTCTTGCTGTGAGACCCCACTCTTCCACCAAGGCACCTGCAAGTTCCCGGACATTTCTGGGGGGAATGGCCCTAGCCCTCACCCTCCAATCCAACAGGTCCCGGACATGCTCAATGGGATTGAGATCCGGGCTCTTTGCTGGCCATGGCAGAACACGTGACATTCTTGTCTTGCAGGAAATCATGCACAGAACGAGCAGTATGGTTGGTGGCATTGGCATGCTGGAGGGTTATGTCAGGATGAGCCTGTAGGAAGGGTACCACATGAGGAAGGAGGATGTCTTCCCTGTAACGCACTGCCTTGAGATTGCCTGCAATGACAACAAGCTCAGTCCGATGATGCTGTAACACACTGCCCCAGACCATGACGGACCCTCCACCTCCAAATCGACCCGGCTCCAGAGTACACGCCTCGGTGTAACTCTCATTCATTCGACGATAAACGCGAATCACACCATCACTCCTGGTGAGACAAAACCACGACTCGTCAGTGAAGAGCACTTTTTGCCAGTCCTGTCTGGTCCAGCGACGGTGGGTTTATGCCCATAGGTGACATTGTTGATGTTTGGTGAGGACCTGCCTTACAACAGGCCCTCAGTCCAGCCTCTCTCAGCCTATTGCGGACAGTCTGAGCACTGATGGAGGGATTGTGCGTTCCTGGTGTAACTCGGGCATTTGTTGTTGCCATCCTGTACCTGTCCCACTGGTGTGATGTTCGGATGTACCGATCCTGTGCAGGTGTTGTTACACGTGGTCTGCCACTGCGAGGACGATCAGCTGTCCGTCCTGTCTCCCTGTAGCGCTGTCTTAGGCGTCTCACAGTACAGACATTGCAATTTATTGACCTGGCCACATCTGCAGTCCTCATGCCTCCTTGCAGCATGCCTAAGGCACATACACGCAGATGAGCAGGGACCCTGGACATCTTTCTTTGGTGTTTTTTCAGAGTCAGTAGAAAGGACTCTTTTGTGTCCTAAGTTTTCATAATTGTGACCTTAATTGCCTACCATCTGTAAGCTGTTAGTATATTAACGACCATTCCACAGGTTCATGTTCATTAATTGTTTATGGTTCATTGAACAAGCATGGGAAACAGTGTTTAAACCCTTTACAATGCAGATCTGTGAAGTTATTTGGATTTTTACTAATAATCTTTGAAAGACAGTTTCTTTTTTTTGCTGAGTTTATTTCCCATATATTCCCATTTCCAGCTCTGAATATTCCACAAAATGTGCAAACCTAGTGTGCGCGTGCTGGTGTGTCTGCGGTCTGGTCTGGTCTGCGCTAAGAAGAAATGGGATTCTTGAAAATAATGTTTTAGGATTTCTTCTTGGAAATGTACTTGGCTAACAAACATTTAACTATAGCAAGAAAACGAATTAAACCTGCATTATCTAGCTAGCTAGTTAACAATATATTACAATATTCTAGAAGTGTTAAATAGATAGTGTTAGCGCATCAATTCTCAAAGAAGAACTTGGCTGATGTTAACGTCGTTAGCTATGTTGGCTATAATGTTGTTTCACGTTAGCTAGCTAACGTAGCTACCCAATTTACCGGTTGCCCAGTCCCTCTACCACCGCCTCTCCTATCATGGATACCTATCCAGCTGGTCCATATGAATGGTCTCTCAGCTCCCTTCTTTTTAGCAGCCACTTTTTTTTACGTCGGCGTCACTGTCCCTTGGCATACCCCCGTCAGCAGACACTGTCCCTTGCCATACCCGTCAGCAGACACTGTCCCTTGGCATACCCCCGTCAGCAGACACTGTCCCTTGCCATACCCGTCAGCAGACACTGTCCCTTGCCATACCCCGTCAGCAGACACTGTCCCTTGCCATACCCCGTCAGCAGACACTGTCCCTTGCCATACCCCCGTCAGCAGACACTGTCCCTTGCCATACCCCCGTCAGCAGACACTGTCCCTTGTCATACCCCCGTCAGCAGACACTGTCCCTTGCCATACCCCCGTCAGCAGACACTGTCCCTTGCCATACCCCTGTCAGCAGACACTGTCCCTTGCCATACCCCCGTCAGCAGACACTGTCCCTTGTCATACCCCTGTCAGCAGACACTGTCCCTTGCCATACCCCGTCAGCAGACACTGTCCCTTGCCATACCCGTCAGCAGACACTGTCCCTTGCCATACCCCCGTCAGCAGACACTGTCTCTTGCCATACCCCCGTCAGCAGACACTGTCCCTTGCCATACCCCCCGTCAGCAGACACTGTCCCTTGCCATACCCCGTCAGCAGACACTGTCCCTTGTCATACCCCTGTCAGCAGACACTGTCCCTTGCCATACCCCCGTCAGCAGACACTGTCCCTTGCCATACCCCGTCCAGCAGACACTGTCCCTTGCCATACCCCGTCAGCAGACACTGTCCCTTGCCATACCCCTGTCAGCAGACACTGTCCCTTGCCATACCCCGTCAGCAGACACTGTCCCTTGTCATACCCCTGTCAGCAGACACTGTCCCTTGCCATACCCCCCCGTCAGCAGACACTGTCCCTTGCCATACCCCTGTCAGCAGACACTGTCCCTTGCCATACCCCCGTCAGCAGACACTGTCCCTTGTCATACCCCTGTCAGCAGACACTGTCCCTTGCCATACCCCCGTCAGCAGACACTGTCCCTTGCCATACCCGTCAGCAGACACTGTCCCTTGCCATACCCCCGTCAGCAGACACTGTCTCTTGCCATACCCCGTCAGCAGACACTGTCCCTTGCCATACCCCCGTCAGCAGACACTGTCCCTTGCCATACCCCGTCAGCAGACACTGTCCCTTGTCATACCCCTGTCAGCAGACACTGTCCCTTGCCATACCCCGTCAGCAGACACTGTCCCTTGTCATACCCCCGTCAGCAGACACTGTCCCTTGCCATACCCCGTCAGCAGACACTGTCCCTTGTCATACCCCTGTCAGCAGACACTGTCCCTTGCCATACCCCTGTCAGCAGACACTGTCCCTTGGCATACCCCCCCGTCAGCAGACACTGTCCCTTGCCATACCCGTCAGCAGACACTGTCCCTTGCCATACCCCCGTCAGCAGACACTGTCCCTTGCCATACCCCGTCAGCAGACACTGTCCCTTGTCATACCCCCGTCAGCAGACACTGTCCCTTGCCATACCCCCGTCAGCAGACACTGTCCCTTGCCATACCCCTGTCAGCAGACACTGTCCCTTGCCATACCCCCGTCAGCAGACACTGTCTCTTGCCATACCCCCGTCAGCAGACACTGTCCCTTGCCATACCCCCGTCAGCAGACACTGTCCCTTGCCATACCCCCGTCAGCAGACACTGTCCCTTGCCATACCCCCGTCAGCAGACACTGTCCCTTGTCATACCCCTGTCAGCAGACACTGTCCCTTGCCATACCCCTGTCAGCAGACACTGTCCCTTGCCATACCCCTGTCAGCAGACACTGTCCCTTGCCATACCCCCGTCAGCAGACACTGTCCCTTGCCATACCCCCGTCAGCAGACACTGTCCCTTGCCATACCCCCGTCAGCAGACACTGTCCCTTGCCATACCCCCTGTCAGCAGACACTGTCCCTTGCCATACCCCTGTCAGCAGACACTGTCCCTTGCCATACCCCTGTCAGCAGACACTGTCCCTTGCCATACCCCCGTCAGCAGACACTGTCCCTTGCCATACCCCTGTCAGCAGACACTGTCCCTTGCCATACCCCTGTCAGCAGACACTGTCCCTTGCCATACCCCTGTCAGCAGACACTGTCCCTTGCCATACCCCCGTCAGCAGACACTGTCCCTTGCCTCAGCCAGTCTCACCCATCCTCTCTCTCTGCCGTGACCCTTCAGTTTTCAAGTCTCCCAACAGCAACCTTTTCCTGGCTGCTATTTCCTCCACCATCACTTCAAACTCTTGTTTGCTGAAGTTTTATTGTGCTTTCCTTGGTTATCCATTTTAGTTTTTGATATAGCTAGTCTGATGGCTATAATGTGTGAACAAATAACGTTTGTTTTTGTTTATGAAGGGTTCGCAAGCCAACTACAAAAAAAAAATTGAGACATGGTGCAGATTTTTATTTAATTTTTTTATTTCACCTTTATTTAACCAGGTAGGCTAGTTGAGAACAGGTTCTCATTTGCAACTGCGACCTGGCCAAGATAAAGCATAGCAGTGTGAACAGACAACACAGAGTTACACATGGAGTAAACAATTAACAGGTCAATAACACAGTAGGAAAAAAGGGGGAGTCTATATACAATGTGTGCAAAAGGCATAAGGTAGGCAAATAATTACAATTTTACAGATTAACACTGGAGTGATAAATGATCAGATGGTCATGTACAGGTAGAGATATTGGTGTGCAAAAGAGCAGAAAAGTAAATAAATAAAAACTATGGGGATGAGGTAGGTAAATTGGGTGGGCTATTTACCGATAGACTATGTACAGCTGCAGCGATCGGTTAGCTGCTCAGATAGCAGATGTTTGAAATTGGTGAGGGAGATAAAAGTCACAGGCAGATAAATGTAATAAAATGGAAATATCGCTTTATTATAGTGGGCCAAATCCTATCATCCCTGTCACATCGGCTTATTTATTTGTTTCAAACACGTCACTAATGTCAATGCAACATAAGAAGATATTTATAAAGTTCATAAGAAAACATTTTGACCAATTGAACTAACTTATCTTATGAACTTCTTCTTTTTTTTTCTTAAACTTCTTATGTTTTTTTGTAAGTAATATTTTGTGAATATGCCCCCAGGTGTTTTGCCCTGATAGACAGCAGTACTCTAGAGCAGACCAGAGAGGAGACAGAGACCGAGAAGATGACCCATCTGGAGAGCCTGGTGGAGCTGGGACTATCTTCTACTTTCAGCACCATCCTCACACAGTGCTCTATAGACATCTTCAAGGTAGGCCACAACTCACTGTGCACCTACGCCTTTCTCACTGTGTGTGTCCTTTAAAGTACCACAATGTGGAAAAGGTCAAGGGGTCTGAATACTTTCCCCACGCCACTGTACATGCATGTGATGATGTGAATATATCATTTGGTTCGTTTGTGTTGTTCAGGTGGCTCTGGAGAAGGTCTTCATCTTTGCCACCACCAACATCTTTGAGACTCGTGTGGCTGGCAGGATGGTGGCTGACATGTGCAGAGCAGCCTCCAAGGTTCACCCTGCACAGTCTTTGAAGCTTTTGGTACCACACTGCTGCAATGCCATAAACCAGCTCACTGTCAGTAAGTGCTCACTAAGCTGGACATGTGTTCTGGATGTGTTCTGTTGGAGTGGAGGGCTATAAAACCAATCTGGACTTGGTCTTAATTTGAGACTGTTGTTGATTCTGATATGGTGGGGTTAGAGTTAGAGTTGCGTTGGGGAGAAGTGGGAATCAATGGATCGTTGTTCTGTGTTGGTCTCGGAGTATCTCACTCTGTTTCTTGGTGGTTGACTTCCAGATGAGGAGGTGTTGAGTGAGGAGGAACTGGATAAGGAGTTACTATGGAACCTTCAGCTACTGTCAGAGGTGAGGTCATCATCCTCCATACTGACTGAAACATTCCCTTGTTCCCTTCACCTCTCAGTAGACTAGACACCAAACACGAAAACACTTTTGAAACGGGGGAGTTACTTACCTAAAGCTCATTTTTTATTTTCTGTTGCAAATGTTTTCAAACATCTTCCTTTGTGCCTTAATGAACAGAACACAGGGTGGGCCTGTATGTTCTCTCCTAACCCTCCTTCCCTCCTGTTGTCTCCTTGTCCTCCCCAGGTGACTCGTGTGGACGGGGACCAGATCCTCCCCTACAGCACCCAGCTGGTTCAGATCCTGCAGCTGACCCTCCACCTGAAGTGTAAACAGGGCTACACCCTGGCCTGTAACCTGCTGCATCATATCCTGAGGTCTACAGCTCTCATCTACCCCACAGAGTACTGCAGTGTACCAGGAAGCTTTCAGCAGCCCACGCAGGACTACCTGCCCATCAAGGTACGTACAGGGTTAGAGGTACTAAGGTTGGTGTTAGGGGTTTGTAGAGGTTGGTGTTAGGGGTTCTATAGCCCTCACCTTCCCAACAGAGAACTGCAGTGTACCAGGTGGCTTTCAATAGCCCATACAGGACTACCTACCTACCCACAAGGTATCAAGTTCAGAACTTTACTTTTAGTTGTACATTCTCTAAATCGCTGCCTACCAAATTTCTACAACATTCCCTTTAGTGCGAATAACTTTTTATAACCCAGACAGACCCCAAACAATGACGATTGTAGAGTGCTTCTGTCCATTTCTATCACAAAATGTGTTATTTTTATTACTTTTTACGTGATCTCTTCCTGATTGGTCTGATCACTCACCAGCCACTCTGGACCTTGTGATAGAAAGTGTGTAGGATGTTCACTCATGGCTCTACAATGTAGAGGAAAAACAGGTCAATTCAAGAGGGTGCTATAAAATTTGTCAAAACATTCGTTTTCTTGGCCCTATGTCATTATAAATCACATTGAATTAATATTTTCGATTTTTTTCTACAATATTATAACCTTAATATACTTGTACTTGACATTGTTGATGAAATAAAAACATTAATTTGCTGTGACCATAGCAAGTTTAGACTCTGCTGGTTTCGGTTGAATCTCTTCCATATTTTGCGTTGGGAGGTGGTACCATTTGGAGGTGTTTCCGCTGGTTGGACCAATCAAAATAAGCTTGATCCTCTCGTCATTTAATCTCCATATCCTTGACTTTCTTTGGCTATATTGGCGATAAATCTACATTGAGAGGGGCTGTTTCTATTGCGATTAGAGGGAAAGACCCATACACCATGAAAACAGGATCTGATTGTCTTAGTGGAGGGTGAATATTGGAATTCGGTCTTTTAATTTTGTAAATAAATCTACATTTAGTCCCTGTTGTATTCTGCGGATATCAGTTAGAAAAATACCATGTTTTCACTCAGGAACCTGCAGCCACTAGTTAGCTTGTCAGTTGGTGTTGGAAGTTAGCGCTATTCTGCCACGAAGCAACGCCACAGAGTTCTATGAAGCAGAGACCACATTCCATTCCATCTATACATGCTACATTCTCAGAGTAAATCATCTAACTTTTGAACCATATATTCTTTTAATTTTTACCTTTTATTTAACTAGGCAAGTCAGTTAAGAACACATTCTTATTTTCAATGATGGCCTAGGAACAGTGGGTTATAACTGCCTGTTCAGGGGAAGAAATATATGGTAGAGGCATGGGGTTTGGAATATTGTTTTTCGGGTGCAATTCTCTGTTGAATGGATATTTTGTATAAACCTTGAACGAATGAATAGTTGTATAGGTGAACACCCTATAGTGTGTCAAAGGAACCATGTCAGACTAGTAAAGAGGTCCAGGGCATAACATGCCTCTACCCTGTTAACCCATCAGACAGTTAGTTACACAACTCTCCTCTCTTTCTCCCTCCTGTCTCTCCGGCTTCCCGCAGCCCTCCTCCTGTCCGCATAGTCAATGAGAAGGGCCCATGGCGATAGATTGAGGGTACACCTCCCATCTTTGCCTATAGGAAGTCCCTTTACATGTTGATATACCTCCATGGTGCCACTCATGCCATGACAGGATTTTGTGACAAGTGCGCCTTCTATCCCTCTCTATGGAAGGTCCCTGAGAGGGATTTCATCTCATGATCTCTCCTTTCTCCCGAAGTGTGCACTTGTTCACTTCCCTTCATCGATATGAAAGGAAATAACTGCTCTTAAGAGAATCTGTCCTCACCTCCTGACCTCAACCCCTCTTTCATCAAATACACAATGTCCATCTGTCTCCCCTGTATCAACATCATTCTCCTCTCCTCCATCAAACACCTTCCAAAGCCTTCTTCTTTCTTCTGAGAACCATTAACTTCTAACATAACCCAGTCTCTTTCATTTCCTATCTCAATGTTCAAAGTTTAGCACATCCCAACAGGGGCCTAGTTACAGTTTTGACTTAAATCACCTTGAAAATCTTAAAATAGCTGGCTAGCAATGATCAACAACGAACTTATCAAAGCTTGAATAATTTTTAAAAGAATGTGCAAATATTGTACAACCCAGGTGTGCAAAGCTTGTAGACTTACCCAAAAATACTCACAGCTGTAATCGCTGGCAAAGGTGATTCTCTAGCATGTATCGATCCAGTTTCCAAGTGCCTTTTGATGTAGGAAACTGTACTCACTGGCACCTTGGCTTTCTTTGCAATTTCTCTAAAGGAAAGACCTACACTTTTAAGGGTTATAAACGGTCGGTCTGTCTGCCTTTGTTAATTGCCTTTTTCTCACCATTTTAATAGCAATATACTACTTCCTGCAGTACAATACTGTCCAAATAATGCTTGAGGTTGTAGTAACAGTCTGTTCCAACACTGCTTTTATACAGTGTCGTGGTAATTTCCTGTATTACTAAGTGAAAGGAGAGTTTACAAACCACACACAAGTCAGAGTTTTACTTTAAACTTCATATTTTAATAATATGAGCTTCACCATAGCCCCTTGACTCTCAGATCAATTCAGTGCCTATAAATTAATTCTGAGAGTGCTTAATAATACTTAATCTTTTATAGCCAAGATACACCCCTCTTAACTCACAATGACGAACCACAGATCTTAGAAACTTCACAAATGGCCTTGTGCCTGAAAGAGGAGTATCCCATAGCCAGATAGCATTAGCTATAAATTATCGGTCAGTTTGCTCTAAGACGATGTTCTACTTCTCATTCTTGGTACTTCCTATTACCAAAACATTACCTCATCCAATGGCATATATCAATTGTCAATTCTAGATACACCCATCTCAAATACACTCCCTCCTGGACAAGCTCACAGAGGGGAGTGACTGGCACACAGGCATTGTGGAGCCCTTCACGTGGTTTAACTGATACATTGTGGAGCCCTTCACGTGGTTTAACAGAGACATTGTGGAGCCCTTCACGTGGTTTAACAGAGACATTGTGGAGCCCTTCACGTGGTTTAACAGAGACATTGTGGAGCCCTTCACGTGGTTTAACTGATACATTTTGGAGCCCTTCACGTGGTTTAACTGATACATTGTGGAGCCCTTCACGTGGTTTAACTGATACATTGTGGAGCCCTTCACGTGGTTTAACAGAGACATTGTGGAGCCCTTCACGTGGTTTAACTGATACATTGTGGAGCCCTTCACGTGGTTTAACAGAGACATTGTGGAGCCCTTCACGTGGTTTAACTGATACATTGTGGAGCCCTTCACGTGGTTTAACTGATACATTGTGGAGCCCTTCACGTGGTTTAACTGATACATTGTGGAGCCCTTCACGTGGTTTAACAGAGACATTGTGGAGCCCTTCACGTGGTTTAACTGATACATTGTGGAGCCCTTCACGTGGTTTAACTGATACATTGTGGAGCCCTTCACGTGGTTTAACAGAGACATTGTGGAGCCCTTCACGTGGTTTAACTGATACATTGTGGAGCCCTTCACGTGGTTTAACTGATACATTGTGGAGCCCTTCACGTGGTTTAACAGAGACATTGTGGAGCCCTTCACGTGGTTTAACTGATACATTGTGGAGCCCTTCACGTGGTTTAACAGAGACATTGTGGAGCCCTTCACGTGGTTTAACTGATACATTGTGGAGCCCTTCATGTGGTTTAACAGAGACATTGTGGAGCCCTTCACGTGGTTTAACAGAGACATTGTGGAGCCCTTCACATGGTTTAACTGATACATTGTGGAGCCCTTCACGTGGTTTAACTGATACATTGTGGAGCCCTTCACGTGGTTTAACAGAGACATTGTGGAGCCCTTCACGTGGTTTAACTGATACATTGTGGAGCCCTTCACGTGGTTTAACTGATACATTGTGGAGCCCTTCACGTGGTTTAACTGATACATTGTGGAGCCCTTCACGTGGTTTAACAGAGACATTGTGGAGCCCTTCACGTGGTTTAACTGATACATTGTGGAGCCCTTCACGTGGTTTAACTGATACATTGTGGAGCCCTTCACGTGGTTTAACAGAGACATTGTGGAGCCCTTCACGTGGTTTAACTGATACATTGTGGAGCCCTTCACGTGGTTTAACAGAGACATTGTGGAGCCCTTCACGTGGTTTAACTGATACATTGTGGAGCCCTTCACGTGGTTTAACTGATACATTGTGGAGCCCTTCACGTGGTTTAACAGAGACATTGTGGAGCCCTTCACGTGGTTTAACTGATACATTGTGGAGCCCTTCACGTGGTTTAACAGAGACATTGTGGAGCCCTTCACGTGGTTTAACAGAGACATTGTGGAGCCCTTCACGTGGTTTAACTGATACATTGTGGAGCCCTTCACGTGGTTTAACTGATACATTGTGGAGCCCTTCACGTGGTTTAACAGAGACATTGTGGAGCCCTTCACGTGGTTTAACTGATACATTGTGGAGCCCTTCACGTGGTTTAACAGAGACATTGTGGAGCCCTTCACGTGGTTTAACTGATACATTGTGGAGCCCTTCACGTGGTTTAACAGAGACATTGTGGAGCCCTTCACGTGGTTTAACTGATACATTGTGGAGCCCTTCACGTGGTTTAACTGATACATTGTGGAGCCCTTCACGTGGTTTAACAGAGACATTGTGGAGCCCTTCACGTGGTTTAACTGATACATTGTGGAGCCCTTCACGTGGTTTAACTGATACATTGTGGAGCCCTTCACGTGGTTTAACTGATACATTGTGGAGCCCTTCACGTGGTTTAACTGATCCATTGTGGAGCCCTTCACGTGTTTTAACTGATACATTGTGGAGCCCTTCACGTGGTTTAACAGAGACATTGTGGAGCCCTTCACGTGGTTTAACTGATACATTGTGGAGCCCTTCACGTGGTTTAACAGAGACATTGTGGAGCCCTTCACGTGGTTTAACTGATACATTGTGGAGCCCTTCACGTGGTTTAACTGATACATTGTGGAGCCCTTCACGTGGTTTAACTGATACATTGTGGAGCCCTTCACGTGGTTTAACTGATACATTGTGGAGCCCTTCACGTGGTTTAACAGAGACATTGTGGAGCCCTTCACGTGGTTTAACAGAGACATTGTGGAGCCCTTCACGTGGTTTAACAGATACATTGTGGAGCCCTTCACGTGGTTTAACTGATACATTGTGGAGCCCTTCACGTGGTTTAACTGATACATTGTGGAGCCCTTCACGTGGTTTAACTGATCCATTGTGGAGCCCTTCACGTGTTTTAACTGATACATTGTGGAGCCCTTCACGTGGTTTAACAGAGACATTGTGGAGCCCTTCACGTGGTTTAACTGATACATTGTGGAGCCCTTCACGTGGTTTAACAGAGACATTGTGGAGCCCTTCACGTGGTTTAACTGATACATTGTGGAGCCCTTCACGTGGTTTAACTGATACATTGTGGAGCCCTTCACGTGGTTTAACTGATACATTGTGGAGCCCTTCACGTGGTTTAACTGATACATTGTGGAGCCCTTCACGTGGTTTAACAGAGACATTGTGGAGCCCTTCACGTGGTTTAACAGAGACATTGTGGAGCCCTTCACGTGGTTTAACAGATACATTGTGGAGCCCTTCACGTGGTTTAACTGATACATTGTGGAGCCCTTCACGTGGTTTAACAGAGACATTGTGGAGCCCTTCACGTGGTTTAACTGATCCATTGGAAGACACGGTTCAATTCTGACTTCTCCCTTTCTGATATTCTGCATATTACCAGACAGATAAGACAAGCCTGACCTCTCTCCTCTCTGGGCCCCAAGTGACTTTTTCCACATAAGCATATTTATGAAAGTAGATAAAACATCTTATTTATCAATGTTACCTAACTAATTCTGATTCTACTACGACAACAGACAGAGGGTTTGTAAGTAATCAACCAAAGTTTTGAGGCTTAATTTACTTCCATTGCTGCGGAACAGCTATAAGTTGTAAACCCAATACTTGTTCCCTGAAAAGGCCTTTTTTTGTAACTCTGAAAAATATGTTATTTTTCAGTTTTTGGTAACCTAGATTCTTTAAAAAAAATATATATATATATATATAAAAAATTACCTCTGGCAGTTTACTGCTTACCTTTACCATTTTCAGGTTATTCACTGGACTTAAACTGCTTAAATTTCAATAAAAACTGGAATAAATGGGGTGTTGAAAAACTTTTGACCGGTAGTGTATATATTATTATATATTGATCTCAACCTTCTCCCCCTCTGTCCAGGACTGGGGTCGTCCGGGGGACCTGTGGAACCTTCACATCCAGTGGCACGTCCCCAGTGTGGAGGAGACCAGATTTGTGTTCTATGTTCTGGACCTGATCTTACAGCCAGAGCTGCTGCGACTGCAGAGATATGCCCAGGGGGAACGGGACATGACCAGGTGAGGGGGGACTGACTGTGTGAAGGCAGTAAGAGGGTCCTATTCGTCAGTTATCAAACGGAAGAAAATGGACTGTAAGACTACCTAAACTTGTCCAATAAGAAACACACATTTTTGTTTTAATTTGCGAAACGTTTTGCTACGATATGCCCTAATGAATAGTTAGGACCCAGGGGATTGCCAGGTGAAGGCACATTAAACAGAGCACGACAAGTCTGGAGCAGACGGGTGCAGGTGTAAGCAGACGGGTGCAGGTCTAGGATACTGTACATCAGTGGTCACCAACCCGGTCATCGTGATCTCCAAGGCATTCCTAGTCAATCACCAAACATTTCTGTAGAAAATCCAATGATAAAGGCATAAAGGCTTGAGCTCCTTTTATGTTGGTTATGTTTGTGTGTTGCTCTGTTGACAGAGGTGCTCCTGATTCAGAAGCCCTGCTGCAGCTGGTCGGCAAAGTGTTCCCATTTTCAACCATTTCATTTCTCTGAAATGACAAACTCCGCCTACCCAGCAGACCTGGAGATCTGTGGCTAAATCAAGTGTGCTTAATGATCTGGCCAATCGAATAGCTCAAATGCCTGCCTACAGCTTCCATGACCCCGGCTACAGCATTGTTTGATACAGGCCTACATGAGATTTAATAACTTTTAAAACTATGACCAGAGGGAGACTGTCAAAGAGCTGCTGTTTTTATGAGTGACTTTATTCATCACTGTCAACACTGTATTTAGTCAACACTATTACAATACATAAAATGCGCTTCTCTCTACTTCCACTTCTACTTCCACTCGTGCTGCATCTGCAATGAATTAGTAGTCAAGTGTATCTATAGCCCTGCGTTTTTAATTATTAACAGCAGCTCGTTGTCTATTTTAAGATAGAGGAATATTTCACTTTCTCTGGTCATAGGTGAGAGGCTGCTGCTCTCTCACTCCCTTCACTGAGACGAATGCCGTGTTCAAAACCATGGGGAATCTTTTAAACATTTTTTTTTTTTACTGTGTTATTGACTTGCTAATTGTTTACTCCATGTGTAACTCTGTGTTGTCTGTTCACACTGCTATGCTTTATCTTGGCCAGGTCGCAGTTGCAAATGAGAACTTGTTCTCAACTAGCCTACCTGATTAAATAAAGGTGAAATAAAAAAAAAATTAAAAAAAACGGCCATCCAAGTCAGAAACTCTGGCCTCTTTCTAAGGCTCTGACTTTCTGACCTGAAGATCACTGACGTCATTATTTGATCTGTTGTCTTGAAAGCACCATGACCATCAGATGCCGGTACCATCAGTCCTGTTAAATAAAAAAGCTAATTATTTCAATTTCTGCTCAGCTGTGCCTCGCTAAAGGTACACCAACTGATCTAGTTTGTTATCAAAGCTTGAGTTTTGAAATATAACGTGGTCTGAGAAGAACAATATTACCAGGCCAGGCACATAGCCATTATTTTGTGATAATGTATTAGGCCTCCTGCACAAACCTCATTCATACACAACTGGTTTTATTAGGTTAATTTAAAAAAAGGTCATAGTTAAAAATTATTCTGAGTGCTATATCTTGGCTTGCTTTGTGACTGCAAAAGTGCTCTACACTAATCTAAGAACAAACTAGTGTCCTGTTGTCCCACGTGTGCCATTTTCTTCCTGACAAGTTTAGGTGGTTTCACTCTGTTTCAAACGTGTTCTCTGCACTTAACACAACTCCGTTCTGCTTTATAATGTGTAGTCAGTGTTGTGGACCCTGCATGTAACTAATCCCATTTTCCAGGGATGACGTCCTACAGAGTTTGTCTATCGTACAGCACTGCCTTCTGGGAGCAGGAAGTCTGTTTCCACCGCTGCGAGGAGAGCCCATCCCAGAACTGTGAGTAGTACACAGTCAAGCTTAATTAATGAAATGTATTTATGAAGCCCTTTTTACATCAGTAATTGTCAGTGTTTTACTACAGTGTGTTTTAACTATGAAATCTCTCTTTCTCTGTCAGGGTTACTAGCATGGTGAATCTGGGTGAGACTAACCTCTTCACAGGAGTGTCCTATGGTGAGTTGCATGCTTTAGCTCATAGTCATTATTCTGAGGCCTTGGTAACAGACAAAATGGTCCTTGAGCCTTCATAGTTTGCGGTATCACTCACTTGTTGAGGTTGACAGCAGTAACTATCCGTTGATTTGTATTGTTCCAGAGACATGTTTGCATGCATGTTGTTATGTAAAACCTCAACTCCCTCTCCTCCTCCAGATGTGTCCAGAGAGAACTACAGAGATGCTATCTGTAGAGTGATGAGGCAGTTGCTACGTGAGTAGTGTCTCCTCCCTCCCTCCTGTCTGTAACCACAACTCAACCCTAATAGTGTCTCCTCCCTCCCTCCTGTCTGTAACCACAACTCAACCCTAATAGTGTCTCCTCCCTCCCTCCTGTCAGTAACCACAACTCAACCCTAATAGTGTCTCCTCCCTCCCTCCTGTCTGTAACCACAACTCAACCCTAATAGTGTCTCCTCCCTCCTGTCAGTAACCACAACTCAACCCTAATAGTGTCTCCTCCCTCCCTCCTGTCAGTAACCACAACTCAACCCTAATAGTGTCTCCTCCCTCCCTCCTGTCTGTAACCACAACTCAACCCTAATAGTGTCTCCTCCCTCCTGTCAGTAACCACAACTCAACCCAAATAGTGTCTCCTCCCTCCCTCCTGTCTGTAACCACAACTCAACCCTAATAGTGTCTCCTCCCTCCCTCCCTCCTGTCAGTAACCACAACTCAACCCAAATAGTGTCTCCTCCCTCCCTCCTGTCTGTAACCACAACTCAACCCTAATAGTGTCTCCTCCCTCCCTCCTGTCTGTAACCACAACTCAACCCTAATAGTGTCTCCTCCCTCCTGTCAGTAACCACAACTCAACCCAAATAGTGTCTCCTCCCTCCCTCCTGTCAGTAACCACAACTCAACCCTAATAGTGTCTCCTCCCTCCCTCCTGTCTGTAACCACAACTCAACCCTAATAGTGTCTCCTCCCTCCTGTCAGTAACCACAACTCAACCCAAATAGTGTCTCCTCCCTCCCTCCTGTCTGTAACCACAACTCAACCCAAATAGTGTCTCCTCCCTCCCTCCTGTCTGTAACCACAACTCAACCCAAATAGTGTCTCCTCCCTCCCTCCTGTCTGTAACCACAACTCAACCCTAATAGTGTCTCCTCCCTCCTGTCTGTAACCACAACTCAACCCTAATAGTGTCTCCTCCCTCCTGTCTGTAACCACAACTCAACCCTAATAGTGTCTCCTCCCTCCCTCTCTCCTGTCTGTAACCACAACTCAACCCTAATAGTGTCTCCTCCCTCCCTCTCTCCTGTCTGTAACCACAACTCAACCCTAATAGTGTCTCCTCCCTCCCTCTCTCCTGTCTGTAACCACAACTCAACCCTAATAGTGTCCCCTCGCTCCCTCCTGTCTGTAACCACAACTCAACCCTAATAGTGTCCCCCCCTCCTGTCTGTAACCACAACTAAAGCGGTCCTGATGTAACTAACAGTGTAAAGTTGTCCAGGTGTAACTGACAGTGTAAAGCTGTCCAGGTGTAAAGCTGTCCAGGTGTAACTCACAGTGTAAAGCTGTCCAGGTGTAACTAACAGTGTAAAGCTGTCCAGGTGTAACTAACAGTGTAAAGCTGTCCAGGTGTAACTAACAGTGTAAAGCGGTCCAGGTGTAACTAACAGTGTAAAGCTGTCCAGGTGTAACTAACAGTGTAAAGCTGTCCAGCTGTAACTAACAGTGTAAAGCTGTCCAGGTGTAACTAACAGTGTAAAGCTGTCCAGGTGTAACTCACAGTGTAAAGCTGTCCAGGTGTAACTAACAGTGTAAAGCTGTCCAGGTGTAACTAACAGTGTAAAGCTGTCCAGGTGTAAAGCTGTCCAGGTGTAACTCACAGTGTAAAGCTGTCCAGGTGTAAAGCTGTCCAGGTGTAACTCACAGTCTAAAGCTGTCCAGGTGTAAAGCTGTCCAGGTGTAACTCACAGTCTAAAGCTGTCCAGGTGTAAAGCTGTCCAGGTGTAACTAACAGTGTAAAGCTGTCCAGGTGTAACTAACAGTGTAAAGCTGTCCAGGTGTAACTAACAGTGTAAAGATGTCCAGGTGTAACTCAGTGTAAAGCTGTCCAGGTGTAAAGCTGTCCAGGTGTAACTCAGTGTAAAGCTGTCCAGGTGTAAAGCTGTCCAGGTGTAACTCACAGTCTAAAGCTGTCCAGGTGTAAAGCTGTCCAGGTGTAACTCACAGTCTAAAGCTGTCCAGGTGTAAAGCTGTCCAGGTGTAACTAACAGTGTAAAGCTGTCCAGGTGTAACTAACAGTGTAAAGCTGTCCAGGTGTAACTAACAGTGTAAAGCTGTCCAGGTGTAACTCAGTGTAAAGCTGTCCAGGTGTAAAGCTGTCCAGGTGTAACTCACAGTCTAAAGCTGTCCAGGTGTAAAGCTGTCTAGGTGTAACTAACAGTGTTAAGCTGTCCAGGTGTAACTAACAGTGTAAAGCTGTCCAGGTGTAAAGCTGTCCAGGTGTAACTAACAGTGTAAAGCTGTCCAGGTGTAACTCACAGTCTAAAGCTGTCCAGGTGTAAAGCTGTCCAGGTGTAAAGCTCTCCAGGTGTAACTAACAGTGTAAAGCTGTCCAGGTGTAACTCACAGTCTAAAGCTGTCCAGGTGTAAAGCTGTCCAGGTGTAACTAACAGTGTAAAGCTGTCCAGGTGTAACTAACAGTGTAATGCTGTCCAGGTGTAACTAACAGTGTAAAGCTGTCCAGGTGTAACTAACAGTGTAAAGCTGTCCAGGTGTAACTCACAGTGTAAAGCTGTCCAGGTGTAACTAACAGTGTAAAGCTGTCCAGGTGTAACTAACAGTGTAATGCTGTCCAGGTGTAACTCACAGTGTAAAGCTGTCCAGGTGTAACTCACAGTGTAAAGCTGTCCAGGTGTAACTAACAGTGTAAAGCTGTCCAGGTGTAACTAACAGTGTAAAGCTGTCCAGGTGTAACTAACAGTGTAAAGCTGTCCAGGTGTAACTAACAGTGTAAAGCTGTCCAGGTGTAACTAACAGTGTAAAGCTGTCCAGGTGTAACTAACAGTGTAAAGCTGTCCAGGTGTAACTAACAGTGTAAAGCTGTCCAGGTGTAACTAACAGTGTAAAGCTGTCCAGGTGTAACTAACAGTGTAAAGCTGTCCAGGTGTAACTAACAGTGTAAAGCTGTCCAGGTGTAACTAACAGGGTAAAGCTGTCCAGGTGTAACTAACAGGGTAAAGCTGTCCAGGTGTAACTAACAGGGTAAAGCTGTCCAGGTGTAACTAACAGTGTAATACTGCCCAGGTGTAACTAACAGTGTAATACTGCCCAGGTGTAACTAACAGTGTAATACTGCCCAGGTGTAACTAACAGTGTAATACTGTCCAGGTGTAACTAACAGTGTAATACTGTCCAGGTGTAACTAACAGTGTAAAGCTGTCCAGGTGTAACTAACAGTGTAAAGCTGTCCAGGTGTAACTAACAGTGTAATACTGTCCAGGTGTAACTAACAGTGTAATACTGTCCAGGTGTAACTAACAGTGTAAAGCTGTCCAGGTGTAACTAACAGTGTAATACTGTCCAGGTGTAACTAACAGTGTAATGCTGTCCAGATGTAATGTTTTTTAAATTGTTTATGTCTTTGTTTCTTATCACTGTCTTCACATGAAGAGCTAATATGTGAAATGGGATGCAACCAGCAAAGTTACATCTATATGACGATGATACAGTCATATATTCATGTGTTCCTTCTCTGGTTCAGGCTGTTGAAGAGCTCCAGACTGCTTTTTAGTCACTGCAGGACTCCCTTTTATGGTCTCAAACTGATTTAGAATGTACAAAAAACTACATTCATCACCTTTACCAGAGCTTGAACTCAGCCAGAGAAGGTTAGCATTGTCACATCTGGTGAAAAAGTGTCATCTTACAAATTTGTCCTTTAAAATCCTTTAAAGTTCATGTGGATAATCTTGTGAGAAAGCTTACATTGAGATGGGGTTTTTATTTTCGTAATAAGGCTTGCTTCCCACTTATGACTAGAAAGAAGCTTGTTCAGGCCACTTTTCTCTAATTGAGTAAGGTGACTTGTTGTATATGTGTTCATCTACAAAGCCCTTTTGGGTAAACTCCCTCTTTGCTTCTGTAGTCTGGTCTCCTTCACCACCAGCAGTCACCATACCTGGTCTGCTAGGTGGTTGCCACTTAGTCTCCAGGACATTGACAGTATTATGCAAGACTGCCTTCTCTTCTTGTGCACCAGAGGCATGGAATAGTCTACAATCCATGCTTCATCTAGATATGTTAGTGCCAGTGAATGATTGTAAAATATTGATGGGAGACTCTGTTACGGAGGGGTGTAAAGGCTTTTTTTAGGCTGGATCATGTTGTGTTGTGTGTTTTAATTATGTAATGTATTGATTGTTTCTGCCTTCTTGGCCAGGTTTCCCTTGAAAAAGAGACTCTGGGTCTCAATGAGCTTTTCCTGGTTAAATATATATTTTTTAAATTAAGCAAAAGACGTCTAAAACCGCCCCCTAAAACCCAACCCTAAAACCCACCCCTAAAAAGCACCCCTAAAACCCACCCCTAAAACACACCCCTAAAACTGATATAGATAATTTCACTTCATGTCAACGTAACGGTTGGTTCTGTTTTATGTCCCCAGATCACATTCTGGAACACTCAGAGGACGACACCAAGTCTCTATTCTCCATCATCAAGATCATCAGTGACCTGCTACACTTCAAAGGCTCCCAAAAACACGAGTTTGACTCTCGCTGGAAGAGCTTCAACCTGGTCAAGAAGTCTATGGAGAACAGGGTGAGAGATATAACTAGAACGCCATACTGGAGCCGTGGTGGAACTTGTGTGATCCAATGACATATTTCTCTTCAATGAATGAATGCTGGTCATGTAAGGCACCAACAGACCTATCTAAAATATATTTGTAAGAGTTTAGTGTTGATTTCTGATCAGTACAAGGCCCTTGCCAAAAGTAGTGCATTACATAGGGAATAGGTCCCAGCCCTGGTCTAGACAGTAGTGCATTACATAGGGAATAGGTCCCAGCCCTGGTCTAGACAGTAGTTCATTACATAGGGAATAGGGCCCAGCCTTGGTCTAGACAGTAGTGCATTACATAGGGAATAGGTCCCAGCCCTGGTCTAGACAGTAGTTCATTACATAGGGAATAGGGCCCAGCCTTGGTCTAGACTGTAGTTCATTACACAGGGAATAGGTCCCAGCCTTGGTTTAGACAGTAGTGCATTACATAGGGAATAGGTCCCAGCTCTGGTCTAGACAGTAGTTCATTACATAGGGAATAGGGCCCAGCCTTGGTCTAGACAGTAGTTCATTACATAGGGAATAGGTCCCAGCCCTGGTCTAGACAGTAGTTCATTACATAGGGAATAGGGCCCAGCCTTGGTCGAGACAGTAGTTCATTACATAGGGAATAGGTCCCAGCCTTGGTCTAGACAGTAGTGCATTACATAGGGAATAGGTCCCAGCCTTGGTTTAGACAGTAGTTCATTACATAGGGAATAGGGCCCAGCCTTGGTCTAGACAGTAGTTCATTACATAGGGAATAGGGCCCAGCCTTGGTCTAGACAGTAGTGCATTACATAGGGAATAGGTCCCAGCCCTGGTCTAGACAGTAGTTCATTACATAGGGAATATGGCCCAGCCTTGGTCGAGACAGTAGTTCATTACATAGGGAATAGGGCCCAGCCTTGGTCTAGACAGTAGTTCATTACATAGGGAATAGGGCCCAGCCTTGGTCTAGACAGTAGTGCATTACATAGGGAATAGGGCCCAGCCTTGGTCTAGACAGTAGTTACTAATTTCTTTCCTCCTGTTCCACCTAAAGCTTCATGGCAGGAAGCAGCACATCAGAGCCCTACTGATCGACAGAGTTATGCTACAGCATGAGGTAGGACCTCTGTCGGTCTCTCTGGCGCTCTCTATCTCGCTCTCTGTCTCTCCCTGTCTCTATCTCGCTCTCTGTCTCTCTCTGTCTCTATCTCGCTCTCTGTCTCTCTCTGTCTCTATCTCTCTCTCTCGCTCTCTCTCGCTCTCTCGCTCTCTGGCGCTCTCGCTCTGTGTCTCTCTCGCTCTGTCTCTCTCGCTCTCTCTCGCTCTCTCTCGCTCTCTCTCTCTCGCTCTCTCTCGCTCTCTGTCTCGCTCTCTGGCGCTCTCGCTCTGTGTCTCTCTCGCTCTGTGTCTCTCGCTCTGTGTCTCTCGCTCTGTGTCTCTCGCTCTGTGTCTCTCGCTCTGTGTCTCTCTCGCTCTGTGTCTCTCTCGCTCTGTGTCTCTCTCGCTCTGTGTCTCTCTCGCTCTGTGTGTGTGTGTGTGCTATCCATTCTCAAGTGTCTGCTGCTGTCATGGAATAATCTGTCCGTGTTTCTATTACCCCTGGTAGTAACCCAGCTGCTGTTTAACTGTCATGTGTTTTGTGTTGTCCAGCTTCGTAAGCTAACAGTGGAGGGGTGTGAGTACAGGAGTATCCACCAGGAACTGATGAGGGATCTGCTGAGGCTATCCACCAGCACCTACAGTCAGGTTAGCCCAGTTCACTGTTTTCGAGTTCACTCCCACACACGTTTGTTTTAGCGTTCACTCCCCCACACGTTTGTTTTAGAGTTCACTCCCACACACGTTTGTTTTAGAGTTCACTCCCCCACACGTTTGTTTTAGAGTTCACTCCCCCACACGTTTGTTTTAGAGTTCACTCCCACACACGTTTGTTTTAGAGTTCACTCCCACACACGTTTGTTTTAGAGTTCACTCCCACACACGTTTGTTTTAGAGTTCACTCCCACACACGTTTGTTTTCGAGTTCACTCCCACACACATTTGTTTTTGCGTTCACTCCCCCACACGTTTGTTTTAGAGTTCACTCCCACACACGTTTGTTTTTGCGTTCACTCCCACACACGTTTGTTTTAGAGTTCACTCCCCCACACGTTTGTTTTAGAGTTCACTCCCACACACATTTGTTTTTGCGTTCACTCCCCCACACGTTTGTTTTAGAGTTCACTCCCCCACACGTTTGTTTTAGAGTTCACTCCCCCACACGTTTGTTTTAGAGTTCACTCCCACACACGTTTGTTTTAGAGTTCACTCCCACACACATTTGTTTTTGCGTTCACTCCCCCACACGTTTGTTTTAGAGTTCACTCCCCACACGTTTGTTTTAGAGTTCACTCCCACACACGTTTGTTTTTGCGTTCACTCCCACACACGTTTGTTTTAGAGTTCACTCCCCCACACGTTTGTTTTAGAGTTCACTCCCACACACATTTGTTTTTGCGTTCACTCCCCACACGTTTGTTTTAGAGTTCACTCCCCACACGTTTGTTTTAGAGTTCACTCCCCACACGTTTGTTTTGAGTTCACTCCCCCACACGTTTGTTTTAGAGTTCACTCCCCCACACGTTTGTTTTAGAGTTCACTCCCACACACGTTTGTTTTTGCGTTCACTCCCACACACATTTGTTTTTGCGTTCACTCCCACACACGTTTGTTTTCGAGTTCACTCCCCCACACGTTTGTTTTCGAGTTCACTCCCACACACGTTTGTTTTCGAGTTCACTCCCACACACGTTTGTTTTAGAGTTCAGGAAAATGGTGTCAGGAAAGTAACCTCACACTCAATGTCAACAAAAAAAAGGAGATGATCGTGGACTTCAGGAAACAGCAGAAGGAGCAGCCCCCTATCCACATTGATGGGACAGTAGTAGAGAGGGTGGAACGTTTTAAGTTCCTCGGCGTACACATCACGGACAAACTGAAATGGTCCACCCACACAGACAGCGTGATGAAGAAGGCGCAGCAGCGTCTCTTCAAGCTCAGGAGGCTGAAGAAATTTGGCTTGTCACCAAAAACACTCACAAACTTTTACAGATGCACAATCGAGAGCATCCTGTCGAGTAATGTAGGGTAAGTAAATATTATATAATATAAAGTGGCTAGTGATAAATTGATTACATACATTTTTCCATTATTAAAGTGCTGGAGTTGTGTCAGTATGTTGGCAGCAGCCACTCAATGTTAGTGGTGGCTGTTTAACAGCCTGATGGCCTTGAGACAGAAGCTGTTTTTCAGTCTCTCGGTCCCAGCTTTGATGCACCTGTACTGACCTCGCCTTCTGGATGATAGCGGGGTGAACAGGCAGTGGCTCGGGTGGTTGATGTCCTTGATGATCTTTATGGCCTTCCTGTAACATCGGGTGGTGTAGGTGTCCTGGAGGGCAGGTAGTTTGCCCCCGGTGATGCGTTGTGCAGACCTCACTACCCTCTGGAGAGCCTTACGGTTGAGGGCGGAGCAGTTGCCGTACCAGGCGGTGATACAGCCCGCCAGGATGCTCTCGATTGTGCATCTGTAGAAGTTTGTGAGTGCTTTTGGTGACAAGCCGAATTTCTTCAGCCTCCTGAGGTTGAAGAGGCGCTGCTGCGCCTTCTTTACGACGCTGTCAGTGTGAGTGGACCAATTCAGTTTGTCTGTGATGTGTATGCCGAGGAACTTAAAACTTGCTACCCTCTCCGCTACTGTTCCATCGATGTGGATAGGAGGGTGTTCCCTCTGCTGTTTCCTGAAGTCCACAATCATCTCCTTAGTTTTGTTGACGTTGAGTGTGAGGTTATTTTCCTGACACCACACTCCGAGGGCCCTCACCTCCTCCCTGTAGGCCGTCTTGTCGTTGTTGGAAATCAAGCCTACCACTGTTGTGTCGTCCGCAAACTTGATGATTGAGTTGGAGGCGTGCCTGGCCATGCAGTCGTGGGTGAACAGGGAGTACAGGAGAGGGCTCTCAGAATACCCAAAATACCTCCGTTTGTTGGTCACGTTATGTTGAGAAATCCACCGGACATTGCGGCCACGACAACGCTCCCCCAAAAAATCCAAATTATATCCATAATATCGACAGAAACATGGCAAATGTTTTTTTATAATCAATCCTCAAGGTGTTTTTCAAATATCTATTTGTTAATATATCAACCGGGACAATTGGCTTTTAAGTAGGAGCGAGAGGAAAAATGACTACCTTTATCTTTTACGCAAGAATCACTCTGAGAGCCCTCAGCTGGCCACTTACGCAATGTAGTCATTTACGCTCATTCTTCAACATAAAGGCGTGAAACTACGTTGCTGTAGACACCTTTTATGGAACACGTAGAAAAAGGAATCTGGTTGATATCCCTTTCAATGGCCAATAGGGGTGCATAGGAACACAACGGTTTCAAAACATAAGTCACTTCCTTATTGGATTTTCCTCAGGGTTTGGCCTGCAATATCAGTTCTGTTATACTCGCAGTCAATATTTTGACAGTTTTGGAAACTTTAGAGTGTTTTCTATCGTAAGCTGTCAAGTATATGCATATTCTAGCATCCGGTCCTGAGAAATAGGCGGTTTACTTTGGGAACGTTATTTTTCCAAAAATAAAAATAGTTCCCCCTAGTTTCAAGAGGTTAATAAAATAAAAAAAGCTCTAGAATAACGGCCTTTTGTGTTCTTTGTAATTGCATCTTGTTAGTGACTTTTACCATATGTTTAAATGGAATGCTGTCAAGAATGAAAGTATTCCATTGATTTTATAGGCCTGATTTGGTACAATTCTATAATTGCGATCAGACTCACAAACAGCGCATGCCACACGCTTCTGGTACTCTGAAAAGTGGGACAGGGCAGGTCTGTAAATGGCATATATAATATCATATATTGTACCTCAAAACATATTGGAGGAGAATTTTAAGTCTGAACAATGGCTTTTCTCTTTTGTTTTTTGAGGAAGTGGCGAGGATAGAGGATGCAAGGAATCAAGGAAAATGTATTGAGAAAGAAACACCATTTGAGTGTCTCTCCCCCCATGTGTGCTCCTCCAGGTGCGTAGCCGGGCTCAGAGTGTGCTGTTCACGGCTCTGGGAACCTATAACTTCTGCTGCAGGGACGTGATCCCCCGTGTGCTGGAGTTCCTGGAACCAGACCGCTCCGACGTCACACAGCAGCAGTTCAAAGTAGGACTGTCTCTGTCCTGTCTCTCTCTCTGTCCTGTTTCTCCAATACTCTTATTCTGTCCACATATACACACACACACACACATGGTCTAGGCTGGTTATTGCAAATTGATTGATCAATTAATTGATTCATTGTTGACCAATCGATTGATTGAGTCATTTATTGATCAATCAGCTGACTAAATTATTATTTGACTGACTGATTGAATGAATGTGAATGAAAATACTTATTTTCCACCATAATTTGCAAATAAATTCATTAAAAATCCTACAATGTGATTTTCTGGATTTTTTTTCTCATTTTGTCTGTCATAGTTGAAGTGTACGATGTGTATGATGAAAATTACAGGCCTCTCTCATCTTTTTAAGTGGTAAAACTTGCACAATTGGTGGCTGACTAAATACTTTTTTGCCCCACTGTAAATGGAGAAAATGTAAAATAACTGATCCCTCTTCTATTTCCCCATCCTTCATTGTCTTTATCCTTCCTCATCTCTCTCTCCGCTCTCCCTCCTCTCGCTCTCTCTCTCCTCTCGCTCTCTCTCTCCTCTCGCTCTCTCTCCTCTCGCTCTCTCTCTCCTCTCGCTCTCTCTCCTCTCGCTCTCTCTCCTCTCGCTCTCTCTCCTCTCGCTCTCTCTCTCCTCTCGCTCTCTCTCTCCTCTCGGTTGCTCTCTCTCCCCTTTCCGGGCGCTCTCTCTCCTCTCCGGGCGCTCTCTCTCTCTCCGGGCGCTCTCTCTCTCCTCTCCGGGCGCTCTCTCTCTCCTCTCGGGCACTCTCTCATCTCCGGGCGCTCTCTCTCTCCTCTTCGGGCGCTCTCTCTCTCTCCTCTTCGGGCGCTCTCTCTCTCCTCTTCGGGCGCTCTCTCTCTCCTATCCGGGCGCTCTCTCTCTCCTATCCGGGCGCGCTCTCCTCTCGCTCGCTCGCACTCTCTCTCTCCTCTCGCTTGCGCTCTCTCTCCTCTCCGCTCGCACTCTCTCTCCTCTCCGCTCGCGCTCTCTCGCGCTCTCTCTCCTCTCGCTTGCGATCTCTCTATTCTCGCGCTCTCTCTCTCTCTCTCTCTCTCTCTCTCTCTCTAGGGTGCCTTATACTGTCTCTTGGGGAACCACAGTGGGGTGTGCCTGGCCAACCTGCACGACTGGGACTGTATCACCCTGACCTGGCCTGCCATCGTCCGCTCAGGACTCAGCTCAGCTATGTCCCTGGAGAAGCCCTCCATCGTCCGCCTGTTCGACGACCTCGCTGACAAGATCCACCGCCAGTACGAGACCATCGGCATAGACTTTGCTGTAAGAGTCTCTTCCTGCCTTTCCATTGGTCAAAATTATCATTACAACCATCTGGGTTTTAATGACACCATGTCAACTTGATCTGATTGTAAGGTGAAAGTAATAACATCATGACATCATTACTGCAGCTCCAGACCTCGTCCTATATAACATGTGTAATAATATATGATTAAACCTCTTAACTGTAATGAAGATCCCATCAGAATGCCGTGCGGTGGCGGTGAAGCTCCAGACCTCTGGTGTTCCTCTGCCCCCGGAACCTGTCCCCTCAGACCAAGAAGAAGCAGAGGGCCTCAGGAAGCAGGAGGAGAAGAACTTAGACTCTGAACAGTGAGTACATATCTATTTTATCAGACAGCAAGAAGAGTGCTGGACACTGCTAATGAATAAACACTACAATACTGTTGTTGGACTGTGCACAAAATCATCAACTTGTATTTGTATTGGTGTATTATTACACTAGCAAAGGTCTACCAGTTCCCATTGTTAAACTAATCCCTCAGTTATGTCTACAGTATAATGTCCACACACTTTCCAAACTACTACTTTGCTGTCTCCCTCAGGAAATATGACAAGCTGGTTGGTGAACTTCTGGACCGCCTCAATGACAGAAACATGTAGGTTCACACCATCCCAATGACAGAAACATGTAGGTTAACATCATCCCAATGACAGAAACCTGTAGGTTAACATCATCCCAATGACAGAAACATGTAGGTTAACATCATCCCAATGACAGAAACATGTAGGTTAACATCATCCCAATGACAGAAACATGTAGGTTAACATCATCCCAATGACAGAAACATGTAGGTTAACATCATCCCAATGACAGAAACATGTAGGTTAACATCATCCCAATGACAGAAACATGTAGGTTAACATCATCCCAACGACAGAAACATGCAGGTTAACATCATCCCAATGACAGAAACATGTAGGTTAACATCATCCCAACGACAGAAACATGTAGGTTAACATCATCCCGATGACAGAAACAAGTAGGTTAACATCATCCCGATGACAGAAACGTGTAGGTTCACCTCGTCCCGATGACAGAAACGTGTAGGTTCACCTCGTCCCGATGACAGAAACGTGTAGGTTCACCTCGTCCCGATGACAGAAACGTGTAGGTTCACCTCGTCCCGATGACAGAAACGTGTAGGTTCACCTCGTCCCGATGACAGAAACGTGTAGGTTCACCTCGTCCCGATGACAGAAACGTGTAGGTTCACCTCGTCCCGATGACAGAAACGTGTAGGTTCACCTCGTCCCGATGACAGAAACGTGTAGGTTCACCTCGTCCCGATTACAGAAACGTGTAGGTTCACCTCGTCCCGATGACAGAAACGTGTAGGTTCACCTCGTCCCGATGACAGAAACGTGTAGGTTCACCTCGTCCCGATGACAGAAACGTGTAGGTTCACCTCGTCCCGATGACAGACGTTACAATAATATCCTGTTGGCTCTATTTCTTACATTTCTATCTTCAACATTTAAAATTCCACGAAATACCAAAATGTCTGTTTCTATTGGACGACTTCAGGCAGTACCTCTGTTTCAAAACGTTTTCCACCTCCTGAACACACCTGCTTTATGTTGCAGGCCCTGGAAGTTTGAGCACATTGCCATTGGCTTCATGTCTCTGTTACTGAGGGATGACCACCCCCTCCCCTCCCCCGCTGTCCTTTTCTTCGTCAAGAGCCTCAACCATGACTCCCTCCTGGTCCGCAAGGTGGGCACTGCCACAGCAACCACTCTGTCCGTACACACTCTGTCCGTACACACTCTGTCCGTACACACTCTGTCCGTACACACTCTGTCCGTACACACTGTGTCCGTACACACTGTGTCCGTACACACTGTGTCCGTACACACTCTGTCCGTACACACTGTGTCCATACACACTCTGTCCATACACGCATAGAATCACTCAGACACCCAGTCACGCGTTCAGTTTCAGTCACTACATTGAGATAAAGTAAAAGAGATCTCTTCAAGATGGCAGCAGTCAACGTTTCACACACAAATACACTTATCTTCATACATGTATATTCTCACCTCTGCTGAGGACTTTAATCATTATGGTATTTCATTGTAAGATAGAAACATCTTTATACATGTATTTATTTCCCCACTAGGTGGGGATATCAGCTGTTGCAGGGATCATGAAGCAACTCAAGAGGCCACACAGAAAAGTACCAGTCAGCCCCAACACGCTCTGTAAGTAACCTGCACTTTGTCTCCTCACCAGTCCTTTTACCTGGGTTTAAATAATATTTATTTTGAGCTGCGGTTGATTGGGTTTGCTCTGGCGCTGTGGAACCAAAGGAATAGTCCCAAAATTGCAAACCCTGTCCACCTGGAACTCCAGGCAGGCTGAATCAAAGCATTGGAAAGAAAACAAATACTATTTGACCCCAGGTCAGATTTATAACAGGAGAGTTCGCACAAGGTGCTTAAAGTACTTGAATTTGGCACTCTGAAATTCAAGTACCGGAATACCTTGATAATCAGACCTTTTGTTGGTACTTGAAAAGTACTTGAGTTAAAATGAGGTGAGAACAGATCATTTTCAAATATATTTATGAAAAATATTAGAAAAATGTATTGGTCTTGCAAATGAATTTCCAGGCAGACTAGTGAGTTGTATTTCCCCACGTGTTTAGCTCTGTTTGCCAGGCGGGCTCGCTCATTACACCCACAATGCCACTCAGCCAGGCCAAACGGCACATCCACAGCTGAAATGGACAATGTAGATTCAATTCTGCCTTGAACAATTCTGGAATCTTTTATTTCAGCTCATTGGACCAACACTTTACATGTTGTGTTGATAATTCTGTTCAGTGTAGTTTACTCACCACTACATCACTGGACGCCTCCAACCCACTCCTTGTAAAGTGCAAAAAATGAGTCAAAGTTTGTCATTGGGTGAATAAGCCCTGAAGAGCCACATGAAGGGGGAATGACAACGCTGCATTCTGCGCTAGTGCCTGTTCTACATTGTGACTTTTTCTGCAACAACCTCCAGAGCTTCACGGGGAGCCCGTGATTTTCTGCTTTATCAAGTGGCAGCCGTGCTCCTGCCATTCTGGTTGTCATTCATGTGCCGTTTTCTTCACACAGCCCACCTGCTCTTCTCCTGACCGGCAACACTAAAGCTGCCAGTCTAAAGCACAGTCATTAAGCTGGAATTGTGTAGTAATGTGAATAGGAAATGTGTGTTCACCAGTAGGTATATCACAAAACTCTGCTCATCAATACTTAAATTACATCGTCATTAGTGCTGACTTACAACTCATGTATGTAGTAAGTAACTGAAACAACGTATTATTGCATAGAACTTGTTCGGTAGTTATGAGGTTGTAGCGATATACTGCCATCTGGTGGTGACTAGAAACAATCACATAATATTCATGACTACAAATTGATGATCCTAAAGATAAATGTTAGTGCTTGAAAAAGTACTTAAGTCCTTGAATTTAACTTGCCACTGCCTGTGAGAACCCTGTAACATATACATGCAGCTTATCTCACCACCTCTCTCTCTCTACCAAGTGGTCTGATTGCAGGGGACAGGCCTTATAACCAGTGGCTCCAGTATAACAGTAACCTCATGGTCATCTCTCTTCCCTCCTTCTTCCTCCTCTTCCCTCTACCAGGTGGTATGAAAGAGCTGGCTGGTTTGATAGCAGGGGACAGGCCTGATAACCAGTGGCTCCAGTATAACAGTAGCAGTCTGCCTCGTACCCAGCAGGACTGGGAGGGCTGTACGTTTGTAGAGAAGACCCACTGGGGATACTACAGCTGGCCACAGAAACTCATGATGTACGCTCCTTCTGAGGAGCAGCCCAAACAAGGACTGACCAGGGAGGAGATGACAGAGGTGAGGAGATGACACACACACACACAATGGCCACAGTCCGGTGCTCTACCCTTGTTCCCGAAGTGTGCACTCCTACACTCCCCCCTCATGGATGTAAAATTAATTTATTAGTGTAAGGAATATGGTGGAAACTCCCTCCAGCCATGCATGCTTCCAATGCTTTTGAAATGCATGAGTGGGAGTGACAACGGCACACTTCTGGCTGAAGGGTAGAGAATCAGAATGCTTTCTCTCACTCTTGGAAAATGTATGTAACATCCTCTGCTGTAAAAGGTGATATCTCATGTCCACTGTTATAACTGTTTTGTTTCTTCCCTCCAGCGAGAGCAGATCATCTACGACCACTTCTCAGATCCAGGATTCATCAACCAGCTGATTGAGTTCCTCTCTCTGGAGGACCGTAAGGGCAAGGACAAGTTCAGTCCCCGCAGGTTCTGCCTTTTCAAGGTGAGGGAGACACAGATCAGGATTTAACACTCACCCAATCTCAAAGGTCTTTCCTGAACCCTTATTAATACCTTGATTCCTCTCTTCAAATGGTCTCCTTGCTTCCCTCTGACTTTTTCAAATGTAGACTGGGTGAGCATGACAGATAGAAGCTACGTAAACGAGGGAAGACTTCTGAGGATGAACCTAGACAGTTTTTGTAGGCTAAGAATATGGTTGGAATGGTGCTGCAATGGACAGCTGTCGCTTTACAGGCTCCTGACCAAGTCTGCTATTTTGGGTGTTTCTCTTTTTTTCACTGATCTTAACTTTATTTATGCATAATGTTTCTTCCATCATTTCCTGTGACCAAAAATAACTTCTGGACATCAGAACAGCGATCAATAACCTCAATTTTGATCATATTTCTACTTCAACGAGTCGGTGGCGCAGGACCACCGACTCTCAGAAGAGAAAGAGATGGCGTGAGAGAGGCCGACCTGTGGGGGCACCCTGACGAAACTACTTCGGCGACTATATAAACCGCCTATACGCTCAGTTCTATTGGCGAATGTACAATCACCTGAGAACAGACTGGACAAGCGCCATTCGAGACTATCCTATCAACGGGACCTGAAGAACTGTAATGTCCTATGTTTCTCGGCGTCGTGGCTGAACAAGGACAGGGATAATAATATACATCTAGCTGTATTTTATGTATCTGACATAACGGGGGGAGGTGTGTGTCTCATGGTTAACAACAGCTGGTGCGCGATCTCTAATATTAAGGAAGTCTCGAGGTTCTGCTCGCTTGAATTCCTTAATACCTTAGATGTAGACCATAGTTTTACCAAAATAGTTTTTATAAATGTTTTGTAGCTGTCTATTTACCACAACAAACCAAGACTACACTCAATGAACTGTATAAGACCACAAGCAAACAAGAAAATGTTCATCTAGAGGTGGCGCTCTGATTGGCCTGTGATTTTAATGTAGGCAAACTGAACTCCGTCTTACCTCATTTCTACCAGCATGTCACTTGTGCAACTCGACGAAAATAAACTCTATATCACCTTTACTCCACACACAGAAATTCATACAAAGCTCTCCCTCGCCCTCCAGTTGGTTAATCCGACCACAACTCTATCCTCCTGATTCCTGCTTACAAGCAAAAACTCAAACAGGAAGTACCAGTGACGCGCCCAATACGGAAGTGGTCTGATGAAGCGGATGCTTAGCTACAGGACTGTTTTGCTACCATAGACTGGAATATGTTCCGTTATTCATCCGATGACATTGAGGAGTTTACCACATCAGTCACCAGCTTTATTAATAAGTGCATCTATGACATCGTCCCCACAGTGAACGTACATCCATATCCCAACCAGAAGCCATGGATAACAGGCAATATCCGCACTGAGCGAAAGGCTAGAGCCGGGCGCTTTCAAGAAGTGGGACACTTATCCGGAAGCTTATGAGAACTCCCTCCAATGACTTCTGACGAGTCATCAAACAGGCAAAGCATCCCCACTGCCCTCTCCCACCTGGACAACAGGAACATGCTGTGATTATGCTGTTCATTGACTACAGCTCAGCGTTCAACAACGTAGTACCCTCAAGCTCATCACTAAGCTAAGGACCCTGGGACTGAACACCTTCTACAACTGGATCTGATGAGACAGCCTATAAGTAGGACGGCAGAGAACTGGAAGTGTGGTGCCAGGACAACAACCTCTCCTCAACGTCAGCAAGACAAACAGGCTCCACACCAACCAACACTGAAAAGGTTTGGCTTGGGTCCTCCCGGACCTCTATACCAGGCGGTGTTAGAGGAAGGCCCAAAGAATTGTCAGACACCCAAGTCATAGACTGTTTTTTCTGCTACCGCATGGCAAACTGTACAGATGCACCAAGCCTGGAACCAACAAGACCCTGAACAGCTTCTACCCCCAAGCACCAGTTAGCCTTGAGCTATGCCCATATACCAGCTAATTCTAGGGCTACAATACCTCTTGCCAATTGGTCTGGACCCTTTGTTGTCGACGCGGAGACCCGCCGATCTATCACGACTGGTCTGCCGAAGTGGTTGCACCGGGCTTTTCCATTGCGATGTTGCCGAAGACCCATCTTCTTCCCCCGGCCTGCTAGCATTCTAAGCACTGTCTCCCCCACTCGCCTAGCGTAGTACTGACTACTGAATGGCTCTGTGACTCGCCTACTGCTGTTCTTTAGACCCTATGATCACTCGGCTACACAGCTGATGCCCCCGGAACTGTTTCAATAACACGGTACCTCATTTTGTTTATCTGTCGGCCCCAGCCTCAAACTCCGGTCCTGTATGTACCTAACTGACCCGCTCCGCCCATTCATCGCCATTTACCCGTTGTTGTCTTAGCTCTCACGATCAACACTGGCGACTGCATTATGTCTCTCTCTGTCAATATGCCTTGTCTCGGCTAATCCTTATTGTTTGATTTCACTGTAGAGCCTTCAGTCCCGCTTACCTTGCCTTAGCTTTTTGTACCACCCTCCACACATGTGGAGACGAAACCTCTCTCATCGTCACTCAACGCTTAGGTTTACCTCCACTTTACCCACATCCTACCGTACCCTTGTCTGTACATTATGCCTTGAATCTATTCTACCACGCCCAGAAATCTGCTCCTTTTATTCTCTGTTCCCAACATACTCGACAACCAGTTCTTATAGCCATACCCTTATCCTACTCCTTCTCTGTTCCTCTGGTGATGTAGAGGTTAACCCAGGCACTGTAGATCCCAGTACCACACCTATTCCCCAGGCGCTATCATTTGTTGACTTCTGTAACCGTAAAAGCTTTGGTTTCATGCAACATCAGAAGCCTCCTCCCTAAGTTTGTTTGCACACTCCGCCAACTCTGATGTCCAAGCCGTGTCTGAATCGTGGCTTAAGAAGGCCACAAAAAAACAAAACATGTTCATCCCCAACTACAATATTTTCCGCCAAGATAGAACTGCCGCGGGGGCGGGGTTGCAATCTACTGCAGAGACAGCCTGCAGAGTTCTGTCATGCTATCCAGGTCTGTGCCCAAACAGTTTGAGCTTCTACTTCTAAAAATGCACATTTCCAGAAATAAGTCTCTCACTGTTACCGCTTGCTGTAGACCCCCGTCAGCCTCCAGTTGTGCCCTGGACTCCATATGCAAATTGATTGCCCCTCATTTATCTTCAGAGTTCGTACTGTTAGGTGACCTAAACTGGGATATTCTTAACACCCAGGCCGCCCTACAATCTAAACTAGATACCCTCAATCTCACACAAATTATCAAGGAACCTACCAGGTACAACCCCAAATCCGTAAACACGAGGCACCCTCATATATATCATCCTGATCAACCTGCCCTCTAAATACACCTCTGCTGTCTTCAACCAGGATCTCAGCGATCACTGCCTCATTGCCTGCGTCCGTAATGGGTCCGCTGTCAAACGACCACCCCTCATCACTGTCAAACGCTCCCTAAAACACTTCGGGTAGCAGGCCTTTTTAATCGACCTGGCCCAGGTATCCTGGAAGGATACTGACCTCATACTGTCAGTAGAGGATGCCTGGTTATTCTTTAAATGTGATTTCCTCACCATCTTAACCTGTCTAGGACAGAAACGGAACCCCTCGCCAACAGCCAATGAAATTACAGGGCGCCAAATACAAATCAACAGAAATCTCATAAATTAAATTTCACCATTTTAAAGATCAAATTCTCGTTAATCCAGCCACAGTGTCTTGATTTAAAAAAATGCTTTACAGCGAAAGCTCCACAAACTATTATGTTAGGTCACCACCAAGCCGCAGAAAAACCCAGCCATTTTTCCAGCCAAAGAGAGGAGTCACAAAAAGCACAAATAGAGATAAAATGAATCACTAACCTTTGATGATCTTCATCAGATGGCACTCATAGGACTTCATGTTACACAATACATGTATGTTTTGTTCGATAAAGTGCATATTTAAATCCAAAAATCGTATTTTGCATTGGTATGTTATGTTCAGTAGTTCAGAAACATGCTATGATTTTTCAGAGAGCCACATGAATTCACAGAAATACTCATTATAAATGTCGATGAAAATTCAAGTTTTATGCATGGAACTTTAGATACACTTCTCCTTAAATTTGGGATAGGGGGCAGCATTTTCACTTTTGGATGAATAGCGTGCCCAGAGTAAACGGCCTCTTACTCAGTCCCAGATGCTAATAAATTAATATCATTATTAGTATTGAATAGAAGACTCTGAAGTTTCTAAAACTTTTTGAATGATGTCTGTGACTATAACAGAACTCATATGGCAGGCAAAAACCTGAGAAAAAATCCAACCAGGGAGTGGGAAATCTGAGGTTTGTCGTTTTTTAACTCGGCCCCTATCGAATTCACAGTGGGACATGGGTTATTTTGCACTTCCTAAGGCTTCCACTAGATGTCAACTGTCTTTAGAACATTTCAGGCTTCTACTGTGAAGTGGGAACGAATGAGAGCTGTTTGACTAAGGGGTCTGGCAGCAGCCTCGTTTTCAGTCACGCGCATTTCACATGAGAGGTATCTCTTGTTCCATTGCTTTTCTACAGACAATGGAATTCTCCGGTTGGAACATTATTGAACATTTATGATAAAAACATCCTAAAGATTGATTCTATACTTAGTTTGACAAGTTTCTTCGACCTGTAATATAACTTTTTGAACTTTTAGTCCGACTGGACCTGAACGCGCTTTTGGATTTGTTTACCAAACACCCTAACAAAATAACCTATATAGACATAAATTATGGACATTATCGAACAAAACAAACATTTATTGTGGAACTGCGAGTGCATTCTGATGAAGATCATCAAAGGTAAGTGAATATTTATAATGCTATTTATGACTAATGTTTACTGAGCAACATGGCGGATATTTCTATTGGCTAGTTTGGGCTCTGAGCGCCATTTTTTTTTTAAATCTGACACAGCGGTTGCATTAAACAAGCATGCCCCGTTCAAAAAATCTAAGAGCAGATATAGCCCTTGGTTCACTCCAGGCTTGACTGCCCTTGACCAGCACAAAAACATCCTGTGGTGTACTGCATTAGCATCGAATAGCCCCCGTGATATGCAACTTTTCAGAGAAGTTACGAACCAATATACACATGCAGTTGGAAAACAAAGGTTAGCTTTTTCAAAGATAAATGTGCATCCTGTAGCATGAATTCCCAAACGTTCTGGGACACTGTAAAATCCATGTAGAATAAGAGCACCTCTTCCCAGCTGCCCACTGCACCGAGGCTAGGAAATACTGTCACCACTGATAAATCCACGATAATCAAGAATTTCAATAATTATTTTTCTACGGCTGGCCTTGCTTTCCACCTGGCTACCCCGACCACGGCCAACAGCTCTGCACCCCCCGCAGCAACTTGCCCAAGCCCCCCCGCTTCTGCTTCACCCAAGTCCAGATAGCTGATCGTCTGAAAGAGCTGCAAAATCTGGACCCCTACAAATCAGCCGGGCTAGACAATCTGTACCCTCTCTTTCTAAAAGTATCTGCCACAATTGTTGCAAACCCTATTACTAGCCTGTTCAACCTCTTTCAAATCGTCTGTGTTCCCTAAAGATTGGAAAGTTGCCGCGGTCATCCCCCTCTTCAAATGGGGAGACACTCCAGACACAAATTATTACAGACCTATATCCATTACATTTACATTACATTTAAGTCATTTAGCAGACGCTCTTATCCAGAGCGACTTACAAATTGGTGCATTCACCTTATGACATCCAGTGGAACAGCCACTTTACAATAGTGCATCTAAATCTTTTAGGGGGGTGAGAAGGATTACTTATCCTATCCTAGGTATTCCTTAAAGAGGTGGGGTTTCAGGTGTCTCCGGAAGGTGGTGATTGCCTACGTTAGGACGACGAAATACGAAGTTGCAATAGAAGTGCTGACTGTTTCACTTTGTTGTCCTCTTTCTTTTCCTTTATCTTCTGTCCTTCTTTTGTCCTTATTTTGTCTTCCTTTCTTCTGTTAACATAATATCCATCCTGCCCTGCCTTTCTAAAGTCTTCGAAAGCCAAGTTAATAAACAGATCACCGACCATTTTGAATCCCACCGTACCTTTTCCGCTATGTAATCTGGTTTCCGAGTTGGCCATGGGTGCACCTCAGCCACGCCCAAGGTCCTAAACAATATCATAACTGCCATGGATAAAATACAGTACTGTGCAGCTGTCTTCATCGACCTGGCCAAGGCTTTCGACTCTGTCAATCACCACATTCTTATTCTCAAGTGACTGCCTCACCAACTACTTGTCAGAGTTAAGTGTGTCAAATCAGAGGGCCTGTTGTCTGGACCTCTGGCAGCCTCTATGGGGGTGCCACAGGGTTCAATTCTCTGGCCGACTTTTTCTATGTATATATCAATGATGTCGCTGTTGCTGCTGGTGATTCTCTGATCCACCTTTATGCAGACGACACCATTCTGTATACTTCTGGCCCTTCTTTGGAAACTGTGTTAACAAACCTCCAGATGAGATTCAACGCCATACAACACTCCTTCCGTGGCCTCCAACTGCTCTTAAATGCTAGTAAAACTAAATGCATGCTCTTCAACTGATCGCTGCCCGCACCTGCCCGCCCGTCCAGCATCACTCCTCTGGACGGCTCTGACTTAGAATATGTGGACAACTACAAATACCTTGGTGTCTGGTTAGACTATAAACTTTCCTTCCAGACTCACATTAAGCATCTCCAATCCAAAACTCAATCTAGAATCAGCTTCCTATTTTGCTACAAAGCCTCCTTCACTCATGCTGCCAAACATACCCCCGTAAAACTGACTATCCTGCCGATCCTTGACTTCGGCGATGTCATTTACACAATAGACTCAAACACTCTACTCAGCAAATTGGATGCAGTCTATCACAGTGCCATCCGTTTTGTCACCAAAGCCCCATATACTACCCCCCACGTGACCTGTATGCTCTCGTTGGCTGGCCCTCGCTTCATATTCATCGCCAAACCCACTGGCTCCAGGTCATATATAAATAAGTCTTTCCTAGGTAAAGCCCCACCTTATCTCAGTTCACTGGTCACCAGAGCAAGACCCACCCGTGGCGCAGGTATGTTTCGCTGGTCATCCCCAAAGCCAACTCCTCTTTTGGCCGCCTTTCCTTTCAATTCTCTGACTGGAACGAATTGCAAGAATCACTGAAGCTGGAGTCTTGTATCTCCCTCACAAACTTTAAGCATCAGCTGTCAGAGCAGCTTACCGATCACTGTACCAGTACACAGCCCATCTGTAAATAGCCCACCCAACCACCTAATTCCCCAAATTATTTATTTTTTCTCTTTTTGCACCCCAGTATCTCTACTTGCACATCATCATCTGTACATCTATCACTCCAGTGTTAATGCAAATTGTAATTATTTCGCCACTATGGCCTATTTATTGCCATACCTCCCTAATCTTACTACATTTGCACACACTGTATATAGATTTTTCTATTGTGGTTTGTTTCAATTGTGTTATTGACTGTACATTTGTTTATCCCATGTGTTAATATTAATAATAAATTGTTTTTAGCTCGTACATGTTTACATTGACTTAGTACTGGTACTCCCTGTATATAGACAAGTTATTACCTCGTAACACCTGCACATTGACTCTGTACTGGTACTCCCTGTATATAGACAAGTTATTACCCCATAACACCTGCACATGGACTCTGTACTGGTCACTGGTAATCCAAAATCTCCAGTTTTCTCGAAAACATGTCTGGAAGTTTCCTGGAATAAGCAGGAAATCCAGAATCCTCCAACCAGGATTTCTGATATGGCAACCCTAGTTAAGAATCAGGCTTCCCTAACTCTGTTTTATTCCTCTCCTCTATCCCTCAGGGTCTGTTCCGGAACTTCAACGATGCCTTCCTGCCCCTGTTGAAACCACACATGGAGCGTCTGGTGGCCGACACACATGAGAGCAAACAGCGCTGTGTAGCAGAGATCACCTCTGGACTGATCAGAGGCAGCAAGCACTGGAGCTATGGCAAGGTAGGGGAGAGGAAGGAACACACTGGAGCTATGGCAAGATAGGGGAGAGGAAGGAACACACTGGAGCCATGGCAAGGTAGGGGAGAGGAAGGAACACACTGGACCCATGGCAAGGTAGGGGAGAGGAAGGAACACACTGGACCCATGACAAGGTAGGGGAGAGGAAGGAACACACTGGAGCCATGGCAAGGTAGGGGAGAGGAAGGAACACACTGGAGCTATGGCAAGGTAGTGGAGAGGAAGGAACACACTGGAGCTATGGCAAGATAGGGGAGAGGAAGGAACACACTGGACCCATGACAAGGTAGGGGAGAGGAAGGAACACACTGGAGCTATGGCAAGGTAGGGGAGAGGAAGGAACACACTGGAGCTATGGCAAGGTAGGGGAGAGGAAGGAACACACTGGAGCTATGGCAAGGTAGTGGAGAGGAAGGAACACACTGGAGCTATGGCAAGATAGGGGAGAGGAAGGAACACACTGGAGCTATGGCAAGGTAGGGGAGAGGAAGGAACACACTGGACCCATGGCAAGGTAGTGGAGAGGAAGGAACACACTGGACCCATGGCAAGGTAGGGGAGAGGAAGGAACACACTGGAGCTATGGCAAGGTAGTGGAGAGGAAGGAACACACTGGAGCTATGGCAAGGTAGGGGGAGGAAGGAACACACTGGACCCATGGCAAGGTAGGGGAGAGGAAGGAACACACTGGAGCTATGGCAAGGTAGGGGAGAGGAAGGAACACACTGGAGCTATGGCAAGGTAGGGGAGAGGAAGGAACACACTGGAGCTATGGCAAGGTAGCGGAGAGGAAGGAACACACTGGAGCTATGGCAAGGTAGTGGAGAGGAAGGAACACACTGGAGCTATGGCAAGATAGGGGAGAGGAAGGAACACTGGAGCTATGGCAAGATAGGGGAGAGGAAGGAACACACTGGAGCTATGGCAAGGTAGGGGAGAGGAAGGAACACACTGGAGCTATGGCAAGATAGGGGAGAGGAAGGAACACACTGGAGCTATAGCAAGATAGGGGAGAGGAAGGAACACACTGGAGCTATGGCAAGGTAGGGGAGAGGAAGGAACACACTGGAGCTATGGCAAGGTAGGGGAGAGGAAGGAACACACTGGAGCTATGGCAAGGTAGGGGAGAGAGACATACGCTGTGGTAACACCATGCTTATGATCAGTACTGCCGGTCCTCGTTGCAAATAAGCATTTGTTCTTAACTGACTTACCTAGATAAATAAAAGTTTAATATTTAACCTTGACCTTTGACCTATGTTCCCCTCCCAGGTGGAGAGTCTGTGGGAGCTGCTGTGTCCTCTGATCCGTACAGCTCTGAACAACATCACTGTAGAAACATACGCTGACTGGGGCACCTGCATCGCCACAGCCTGTGTAAGCTGCTAGCCCTCCCATCCCTCTCATTCAGCAGTCCATTTCTTTCAGGTTCTTTCTCAATTGGTAGTTCCTCTAGTCCCAAATGCATCCTCTCTCCTTGTTTCCTTCCCTGCTTCCATGCTGTTGACATTTGACCTTGTTATTGTACAGGAGAACAGATGTTGACTTTAGGTTGGTTGTGTTGTACAGGAGAGCAGAGACCCCAGGAAGCTCCACTGGTTGTTTGAAATGCTGATGGAATCTCCAGTCAACGGGGAGGGGGGATCCTTCGTAGATGCCTGGTAAGGAAACACTGTCTCCTTTAATTCTCATCCTATTAGTGTCTTGGTGTTTCTGTGGACGGGTGTATTTATTCTGCTCCATATGTGCCCAGATGACTAGTCCTGCATGGAAGAGATGAGCTGTGTTCCAATACTCGTACTACCTTTACTTTTTGTGATGTAAATTGAGTATGTAGTATGCTTATTGGCCATAGTATGGATATAGTTAGTGTGCCAAAAGTTCCCGGATGTCGTACTAAATTCGCCAAAATATGAAGTATACAAGCAGTGGACACTATTTCCATGTTTTGAGAGCACAATAATACAATCATAATAATAATAATAATAATACAATTCTTCAGAGAATGGGCGTGGCTTCACAACGGTTTCAGATTTCAAGAAAATGGCGGCGAATATGCAGCCGATTTGAGCCGAAGTCCGACTAGAGCAGATACAATTTAATTGCTTTAACTAATTATGACAAATGTTAAGATATTTTGAGCAATGTAATAAAATAATGACTTTTCAAATAAGTTACGTTGACTGACAATTTGTTAGCTGCGCTTTCCTTTACGAACCACAACATATCATTACAGCGGTATGTATCGGTATGTTAGCTAGCTGGCTAACGTTAGTAGGCTAGTACTAATGCGTCAAACTTCCCAGCATATTCGAACGCTCGGATCAACCCTTCTCCTCGGCCAGAGGGTCCAGTGTGCGCTCTGAATGCTCCAAGAGCCAAACACTGAATTTACTAACAGACAATTTGACAACGCTCTGAAATTACGTACGCCCAGAATGCACTCCAGATTGAATTTACGAACACGCCTGAAGTCGTAAAAAGTCTAGCTAGTCATTTGTTATGCTAACAAGCTAGCAAGAGGTTGCATAGCAACAGCATCAACTTCCGGTAGACAGGCGAAGTATGCTCAACTGAAAGGATACCGTTCGTTTAAAGTGTGCTAAAATGAACTAATAGTATGTAGTGTATATACCCATTAAGTATGTAGTAAACAGTATGTTAGTATGGGTATTCGAACACAGCTATGGAGTCTGGGTCGATGATGGTTTGTTTGTCTGTAAAATGTTTGTGAGTCAAGAATAATAATATGAGTGCCTTGGTCCTCCTTTCTTTTTGATTATATTTTATTGTTCTCTCCTGTCCAGTCTTCTGTGTACTCTGCAGGGAGGCCTGACTTAGCGTTAGGGTTAGGTGTGTGTATAACTCTCCCCTCTCCTGTCCAATCATCTGTATATTCTGCAGGGAAGCCTGACTCAGCAGGGGGGTTAGGTGTGTGTGTGTGTGTGTGTGTGTGTGTGTGTGTGTGTGTGTGTGTGTGTGTGTGTGTGTGTGTGTGTGTGTGTGTGTGTGTGTGTGTGTGTGTGTGTGTGTGTGTGTGTGTGTGTGTGTGTGTGTGTGTGTGTGTGTGTGTGTGTGTGTGTGTGTGTGTGTGTGTGTGTGACTCTCCTGTCCAGTCGTTTGTATATTCTGCAGGGAAGCCTGACTCAGCAGGAGGGTTAGGTGTGTGTATAACTCTCCTCTCTCCTGCCCAGTCGTCTGTATGTGCTGCAGGGGGGCCTGGCTCAACAGGAGTGGAGGGTCCCTGAGCTGCTCCACAGACTGCTGCAGTACCTCGAGCCCAAACTCACACAGGTCTACAAGAACGTCCGTGAGCGCATCGGAAGGTAGGACCTCGCCTACACATTACACAAACATTTTCATTGCTCACCCTCTTGTCCATAGCTTACTGCCACTTACCACACAGTCATAGTTCATTCACCTCGGTATCTAACCACACGTCAGTCATAGTTCATTCAGCTCGGTATCTAACCACACGTCAGTCATAGTTCATTCAGCTCGGTATCTAACCACACGTCAGTCATAGTTCATTCAGCTCGGTATCTAACCACACGTCAGTCATAGTTCATTCAGCTAGGTATCTAACCACACGTCAGTCATAGTTCATTCAGCTCGGTATCTAACCACACGTCAGTCATAGTTCATTCAGCTCGGTATCTAACCACACGTCAGTCATAGTTCATTCAGCTAGGTATCTAACCACACGTCAGTCATAGTTCATTCAGCTAGGTATCTAACCACACGTTAGTCATAGTTCATTCAGCTAGGTATCTAACCACACGTCAGTCATAGTTCATTCAGCTCGGTATCTAACCACACGTCAGTCATAGTTCATTCAGCTCGGTATCTAACCACACGTCAGTCATAGTTCATTCAGCTAGGTATCTAACCACACGTCATTCATAGTTCATTCAGCTCGGTATCTAACCACACGTCAGTCATAGTTCATTCAGCTAGGTATCTAACCACACGTCAGTCATAGTTCATTCAGCTCGGTATCTAACCACACGTCAGTCATAGTTCATTCAGCTAGGTATCTAACCACACGTCAGTCATAGTTCATTCAGCTCGGTATCTAACCACACGTCAGTCATAGTTCATTCAGCTCGGTATCTAACCACACGTCAGTCATAGTTCATTCAGCTCGGTATCTAACCACACGTCAGTCATAGTTCATTCAGCTCGGTATCTAACCACACGTCAGTCATAGTTCATTCAGCTCGGTATCTAACCACACGTCAGTCATAGTTCATTCAGCTCGGTATCTAACCACACGTCAGTCATAGTTCATTCAGCTAGGTATCTAACCACACGTCAGTCATAGTTCATTCAGCTAGGTATCTAACCACACGTCAGTCATAGTTCATTCAGCTCGGTATCTAACCACACGTCAGTCATAGTTCATTCAGCTCGGTATCTAACCACACGTCAGTCATAGTTCATTCAGCTAGGTATCTAACCACACGTCAGTCATAGTTCATTCAGCTCGGTATCTAACCACACGTCAGTCATAGTTCATTCAGCTCGGTATCTAACCACACGTCAGTCATAGTAGGTAAACATTTGTCCATAACCTTTCACAGGTTGGCAAAGAGATCACCTTGTGCTTTTTATTTATTTATGTTAAACCAGATAGAATTGTTGATTTTATCATTCATGAGAGTACTGTCGAAAAAGAGGAATACATCAAAAATGTTGGCCTAAATGTTGGCCTAAATGTTGGCCTAAATGTTGGCCTAAATGTTGGCCTAAATGTTGGCCTAAATGCAAAAATCTAGATTCATGAATTAACTAAAGGTGTTAATCTCCCTCTGCCTCCTCTTTCGTTCTCTTTCCTCTCTCTTCTCCAGCGTCCTCACCTACATCTTCATGATAGACGTCAACCTGCCGTACACCCAGCCCACGGCCTCGCCCCGCATCAAGGAGTTCACAGAGCGCATACTGCTGCGCCTCAAACCACTGACAGAGGGGGACGAGGAGATCCAGAACCACGTGGTAGAGGAGAATGATGTGGGGGAGCAGGATGAGAGGACACAGGCCATCAAACTACTGAAGACAGGTACGACCCCTAACTATTGAAGACAGGTATGACCCCTAACCCATCAAACTACTGAAGACAGGTACGACCCCTAACCCATCAAACTACTGAAAACAGGTACGACACCTAACCCATCAAACTACTGAAAACAGGTACGACCCCTAACCCAGGTATGACCCCTAACCCAGTCCGTCAAACTACTGAAGACAGGTCAGGGATAGAGTTGATGGAGCTAATAAACCCAGGTGTAAAGCCAAGAGAGAAGAGTCCCGGCTCACTGGATCACTGCACGATGCAGATTTCATTAATTCAATGTGCCAAACATTTAGTTATGAAGACCTTCGTCAGAGCATACGATGTAAAAAGGTTATGTATGTGTTTCCAGTACTCAAGTGGCTGATGGCCAGTGCTGGACGCTCCTTCTCCACGGCCGTTCCAGAGCAGCTCCAGTTGCTACCCCTGCTGTTCAAGGTGGGTGGGTCAATAATATAATAATAATATATGCCATTTAGGAAGAAACCTTGAGAGGAACCAGACTGATGGGAGGTCTATCATCCTCTGGCTGAATGCTAACAACCCTCATCTGTCTCCTCTTGTAGATCGCTCCGGTGGAGAATGATGACAGTTATGATGAGCTGAAGAGGGATGCAAAGACCTGTCTGTCTCTGATGTCCCAGGGACTACTCTACACAGAGCAGATACCACTGGTCCTACTGGCCCTGCAAGAGGTGTGTACACACACACACAAAAACAGGCCAGACTCATCTACAACCACTTTCTCCATTCACTGCAATCTCCAAAGAGAAAAGGGTTAAAAAACATGTCAAGACTGTGGTTCGAACAACTCTCTGAGCCTCTGCAAAATGTTTGTTAGAAGTTGCTGTAAGGTTTGTGGTACACGCTGGATGGTGTTCTCTTGGGATTATGTTACTGTAGTTTGTGGTACACTCTGGATGGTGTTACTGTAGTTTGTGGTACACGCTGGATGGTGTTACTGTAGTTTGTGGTACACGCTGGATGGTGTTCTCTTGGGATTATGTTACTGTAGTTTGTGGTACACGCTGGATGATGTTCTCTTGGGATTATGTTACTGTAGTTTGTGGTACACGCTGGATGGTGTTCTCTTGGGATTATGTTACTGTAGTTTGTGGTACACGCTGGATGGTGTTACTGTAGTTTGTGGTACACGCTGGATGGTGTTCTCTTGGGATTATGTTACAGTAGTTTGTGGTACACGCTGGATGGTGTTCTCTTGGGATTATGTTACTGTGGTTTGTGGTACACGCTGGATGGTGTTACTGTAGTTTGTGGTACACGCTGGATGGTGTTACTGTAGTTTGTGGTACATGCTGGATGGTGTTCTCTTGGGATTATGTTACTGTGGTTTGTGGTACACGCTGGATGGTGTTACTGTAGTTTGTGGTACACGCTGGATGGTGTTCTCTTGGGATTATGTTACTGTAGTTTGTGGTACACTCTGGATGGTGTTACTGTAGTTTGTGGTACACGCTGGATGGTGTTACTGTAGTTTGTGGTACACGCTGGATGGTGTTCTCTTGGGATTATGTTGTTTGTGGTACACTCTGGATGGTGTTACTGTAGTTTGTGGTACACGCTAGATGGTGTTACTGTAGTTTGTGGTACACGCTGGATGGTGTTCTCTTGGGATTATGTTACTGTAGTTTGTGGTACACGCTGGATGGTGTTCTCTTGGGATTATGGTGTTTGTGGTACACTCTGGATGGTGTTACTGTAGTTTGTGGTACACGCTGGATGGTGTTACTGTAGTTTGTGGTACACGCTGGATGGTGTTCTCTTGGGATTATGTTACTGTAGTTTGTGGTACACGCTGGATGGTGTTCTCTTGGGATTATGTTACTGTAGTTTGTGGTACACTCTGGATGGTGTTACTGTAGTTTGTGGTACACGCTGGATGGTGTTACTGTAGTTTGTGGTACACGCTGAATGGTGTTCTCTTGGGATTATGTTACAGTAGTTTGTGGTACATGCTGGATGGTGTTCTCTTGGGATTATGTTACTGTAGTTTGTGGTACACGCTGGATGGTGTTCTCTTGGGATTATGTTACTGTAGTTTGTGGTACACGCTGGATGGTGTTCTCTTGGGATGGTGTTACAGTAGTTTGTGGTACACGCTGGATGGTGTTACAGTAGTTTGTGGTACACGCTGGATGGTGTTACAGTAGTTTGTGGTACATGCTGGATGGTGTTACAGTAGTTTGTGGTACACGCTGGATGGTGTTACAGTAGTTTGTGGTACATGCTGGATGGTGTTACAGTAGTTTGTGGTACACGCTGGATGGTGTTCTCTTGGGATTATGTTACAGTAGTTTGTGGTACATGCTGGATGGTGTTACAGTAGTTTGTGGTACACGCTGGATGGTGTTCTCTTGGGATTATGTTACAGTAGTTTGTGGTACATGCTGGATGGTGTTACAGTAGTTTGTGGTACACGCTGGATGGTGTTACTGTAGTTTGTGGTACATGCTGGATGGTGTTACAGTAGTTTGTGGTACACGCTGGATGGTGTTACTGTAGTTTGTGGTACATGCTGGATGGTGTTACTGTAGTTTGTGGTACATGCTGGATGGTGTTACTGTAGTTTGTGGTACACGCTGGATGGTGTTACTGTAGTTTGTGGTACATGCTGGATGGTGTTACAGTAGTTTGTGGTACATGCTGGATGGTGTTCTCTTGGGATTATGTTACTGTAGTTTGTGGTACATGCTGGATGGTGTTACAGTAGTTTGTGGTACACGCTGGATGGTGTTACAGTAGTTTGTGGTACATGCTGGATGGTGTTACAGTAGTTTGTGGTACATGCTGGATGGTGTTACAGTAGTTTTTGGTACACGCTGGATGGTGTTCTCTTGGGATTATGTTACTGTAGTTTGTGGTACATGCTGGATGGTGTTACAGTAGTTTGTGGTACACGCTGGATGGTGTTACAGTAGTTTGTGGTACATGCTGGATGGTGTTACAGTAGTTTGTGGTACATGCTGGATGGTGTTACAGTAGTTTGTGGTACATGCTGGATGGTGTTACAGTAGTTTGTGGTACACGCTGGATGGTGTTACAGTAGTTTGTGGTACATGCTGGATGGTGTTACAGTAGTTTGTGGTACATGCTGGATGGTGTTACAGTAGTTTGTGGTACACGCTGGATGGTGTTACAGTAGTGTGTGGTACATGCTGGATGGTGTTACAGTAGTTTGTGGTACATGCTGGATGGTGTTACAGTAGTGTGTGGTACACGCTGGATGGTGTTCTCTTGGGATTATGTTACAGTAGTGTGTGGTACACGCTGCATGGTGTTACAGTAGTTTGTGGTACATGCTGGATGGTGTTACAATAGTTTGTGGTACATGCAGGATGGTGTTACAGTAGTTTGTGGTACATGCTGGATTATGTTACCGTGGTTTGTGGTACATGCCGGACTATGTTACAGTAGTTTGTGGTACACGCTGGATGGTGTTCTCTTGGGATTATGTTACTGTAGTTTGTGGTACACGCTGGATGGTGTTACTGTAGTTTGTGGTACACGCTGGATGGTGTTACTGTAGTTTGTGGTACACGCTGGATGGTGTTCTCTTGGGATTATGTTACAGTAGTTTGTGGTACATGCTGGATGGTGTTCTCTTGGGATTATGTTACTGTAGTTTGTGGTACACGCTGGATGGTGTTCTCTTGGGATTATGTTACTGTAGTTTGTGGTACACGCTGGATGGTGTTACTGTAGTTTGTGGTACACGCTGGATGGTGTTCTCTTGGGATTATGTTACTGTAGTTTGTGGTACACGCTGGATGGTGTTCTCTTGGGACTATGTTACAGTAGGTTTTTGGTACATGCTGGATGGTGTTCTCTTGGGACTATGTTACAGTAGTTTTTTGGTACATGCTGGATGGTGTTCTCTTGGGACTATGCCACTGTGGTTTGTGGTACACGCTGGATGGTGTTCTCTTGGGATTATGTTGCAGTAGTTTGTGGTACATGCTGGATGGTGTTACAGTAGTTTGTGGTACATGCTGGATGGTGTTACAGTAGTTTGTGGTACATTATGTCTTATGTTACTGTAGTTTGTGGTACATGCTGGATGGTGTTACAGTAGTTTGTGGTACATGCTGGATTATGTTACCGTGGTTTGTGGTACATGCCGGACTATGTTACAGTAGTTTGTGGTACACGCTGGATGGTGTTCTCTTGGGATTATGTTACTGTAGTTTGTGGTACACGCTGGATGGTGTTCTCTTGGGACTATGTTGCTGTAGTTTGTGGTTCACGCTGGATGGTGTTCTCTTGGGATTACGTTACTGTAGTTTGTGGTACACTCTGGATGGTGTTACTGTAGTTTGTGGTACACGCTGGATGGTGTTCTCTTGGGATTATGTTACTGTAGTTTGTGGTACACGCTGGATGGTGTTACTGTAGTTTGTGGTACACGCTGGATGGAGTTCTCTTGGGATTATGTTACTGTAGTTTGTGGTACACGCTGGATGGTGTTACTGTAGTTTGTGGTACACGCTGGATGGTGTTCTCTTGGGATTATGTTACTGTAGTTTGTGGTACACGCTGGATGGTGTTACTGTAGTTTGTGGTACACGCTGAATGGTATTCTCTTGGGATTATGTTACTGTAGTTTGTGGTACACGCTGGATGGAGTTCTCTTGGGATTATGTTACTGTAGTTTGTGGTACACGCTGGATGGTGTTACTGTAGTTTGTGGTACACGCTGGATGGTGTTCTCTTGGGATTATGTTACTGTAGTTTGTGGTACACGCTGGATGGTGTTACTGTAGTTTGTGGTACACGCTGAATGGTATTCTCTTGGGATTATGTTACTGTAGTTTGTGGTACACGCTGGATGGTGTTCTCTTGGGATTATGTTACTGTAGTTTGTGGTACACGCTGGATGGTGTTATTGTAGTTTGTGGTACATGCTGGATGGTGTTCTCTTGGGATTATGTTACTGTAGTTTGTGGTACACGCTGGATGGTGTTACTGTAGTTTGTGGTACACGCTGGATGGTGTTCTCTTGGGATTATGTTACTGTAGTTTGTGGTACACGCTGGATGGTGTTCTCTTGGGACTATGTTACAGTAGTGTGTGGTACACGCTGGATGGTGTTCTCTTGGGATTATGTTACTGTAGTTTGTGGTACACGCTGGATGGTGTTACAATAGTTTGTGGCACATGCTGGATTATGTTACAGTAGTTTGGTACATGCTGGATTGTGTTACAGTAGTTTGTGGTACATGCTGGATGGTGTTACAGTAGTTTGTGGTACATGTTGGATGGTGTTACAGTAGTTTGTGGTACATGCTGGATGGTGTTACAGTAGTTTGTGGTACATGCTGGATGGTGGTACAGTAGTTTGGTACATGCTGGATTATGTTACAGTAGTTTGGTACATGCTGGATGATGTTACAGTACTTTGGTACATGCTGGATTATGTTACAGTAGTTTGTGGTACATGTTGGATGGTGTTACAGTAGTTTGTGGTACATGTTGGATCGTGTTACAGTAGTTTGTGGTACATTATGTCTTATGTTACAGTAGTTTGTGGTACATGCTGGATGGTGTTACTGTAGTTTGTGGTACACGCAGGATTATGTTACCGTAGTTTGTGGTACATGCTGGATTATGTTACCACGGTTGTGGTACATGCTGGATGGTGTTACAGTAGTTTGTGGTACACGCAGGATTATGTTACCGTAGTTTGTGGTACATGCTGGATTATGTTACCGTAGTTTGTGGTACATGCTGGATTGTGTTACAGTAGTTTGTGGTACATGCTGGATTGTGTTACAGCAGTTCGTGGCATGCTCGCTACACGGTGCTGACATCCCTACAGATCATTACTGTCATGATATTAACATAGTTCCGTTATATTCCAGATAGCGGGTAGCAGTTCGTGGCATGCTCGCTACACGGTGCTGACGTACCTACAGATCATGGTCTTCTACAACCTGTTCACCTTTATGAGCGACCAGGGAGCTGTCAATGACGTCAGAGCACTGGTCATACGCCTGCTGGAGGACGAGCAGCTGGAGGTAACACAACACACACACACACACACACACACACACACACACACACACACACACACACACACACACACATATCCTGTATCTATATATATATATATAGGTGTCTATCCTGGACATGCTGTTTTCGACCCTTTCTCTCTCGCTCCCCCCGCTGTCTCGACCTCTGAATGCTCAGCTATGAAAAGCCAACTGATATTTACTCCCGAGCTGATGAACTGTTGCACCCTCTACAACCACTGTGATTATTATTTCACCCTGCTGGTCATCTATGAATATTTGAACATCTTGAAGAACAATCTGGCCTTCATCGCCATGTACTCTTATCTCCACCGGCACAACCAGAAGAGGACTGGCCACCCTTCAGAGCCTGGTTCCTCTCTAGGTTTCTTCCTAGGTTCTTGCCTTTCTAGGTAGTTGTTCCTTCTGTTTTTAGCACGTAGTGACATCTGCTGATGTAAAAAGCGTTTTATAAATACATTTGATTGAATGTAGAAAATGAGTTCAACAGAAAGGATGATCATAGTACACAACAGACTGAAGGACAGGTGGTGTCATGACTGAAGAAGACAGAATGGTAGATAGTTAGATCTGGAGGTTACAGATCACATTGAAGAAGACAGAATGGTAGATAGGTAGGTCTGGAGGTTACAGATCACATTGAAGGAGACGTGTGTGTGTGTGTGTGTGTGTGTGTGTGTGTGTGTGTGTGTGTGTGTGTGTGTGTGTGTGTGTGTGTGTGTGTGTGTGTGTGTGTGTGTGTGTGTGTGTGTGTGTGTGTGTGTGTGTGTGTGTGTGTGTGACCACAGGCCCTGTCTTCCAGCACTCTTCCTCCTTATTCTCCCCCTTGTTGCTATGGAAACCACATGGCAGGAGTATTCTGTTGCTATGGGGATGGTGATGTTACCTCTTCTGTATATCTTTTCAGACAAGATACCCCAGTTCACTTGTCCTCTAGTCTAATGACCTGTCCTCTAGTCTAATGACCTGTCCTCTAGTCTAATGACCTGTCCTCTAGTCTAATGACCTGCCCTCTAGTCTAATGACCTGCCCTCTAGTCTAATGACCTGCCCTCTAGTCTAATGACCTGCCCTCTAGTCTAATGACCTGCCCTCTAGTCTAATGACCTGCCCTCTAGTCTAATGACCTGCCTTCTAGTCTAATGACCCGTCTTCTAGTCTAATGACCCGTCCTCTAGTCTAATGACCCGCCTTCTAGTCTAATGACCCGTCCTCTAGTCTAATGACCCGTCCTCTCGTCTAATGACCCGCCTTCTAGTCTAATGACCCGTCTTCTAGTCTAATGACCCGTCCTCTAGTCTAATGACCCGTCCTCTAGTCTAATGACCCGTCCTCTAGTCTAATGACCCGTCCTCTAGTCTAATGACCCGTCCTCTAGTCTAATGACCCGTCCTCTAGTCTAATGACCCGTCCTCTAGTCTAATGACCCGTCCTCTAGTCTAATGACCCGTCCTCTAGTCTAATGACCCGTCCTCTAGTCTAATGACCCGTCCTCTAGTCTAATTACCCGTCCTCTAGTCTAATGACCCGTCCTCTAGTCTAATGACCCGTCCTCTAGTCTAATGACCCGTCTTCTAGTCTAATGACCCGTCTTCTAGTCTAATGACCTGTCTTCTAGTCTAATGACCTGTCTTCTAGTCTAATGACCTGTCTTCTAGTCTAATGACCTGTCTTCTAGTCTAATGACCTGTCTTCTAGTCTAATGACCCGTCTTCTAGTCTAATGACTCGTCCTCTATATATAGTCTGACCTGCCCTCTATATATATATATATGTATATAGATAGTTGTGGAATGTGTTGGGGGACGGGAGCAGAGCACGGTGTTGATACAGGAAAGATGTGTATATGTATGTGTATATGTATGTGTATATATATATATGTATATATGTGTGTGTGTATATAGCTGCGGAATGTGTTGGGGGACGTGAGCAGAGCACCGTCTTGATACAGGAAAGACGGATAGCTGTGGGCCCTACTAGAGAAATGTGAAGTTTGAAGTACATGTTTGGTGATTCTTAATGGGAAAACTGATAGCATTCAAATGAGTAGCTTTAAGGGTAAAAAAATAATAATAACTGTGGGCCACATTAGTGTTGTAAACTTTTTGTCCATATCGACCAACTCGCGTGTGTCCATATCGACCAACCTGAGCCTTTGCTTTTTGCTTTGTGCTCTCAAGGGTGAGACTGAGTCAATCGGTGAAATCTACACTCCCTGTTCTCTCTTTCTCTCTCACTGTTCTCTCTCTTTCTCTCTCTCACTGTTCTCTCTCTTTCTCTCTCTTACTGTTCTCTCTCTCTCACTCTTTCTCTCTCACTGTTCTCTCTCTTTCTCTCTCTCACTGTTCTTTCTCTCTCTCACTGTTCTCTCTCTCTCTCTCTCTCTCTCTCTCTCTCTCTCACTGTTCTCTCTTTCTCTCTCTCACTGTTCTCTCTCACTGTTCTCTCTCTCAATTCAATGCAATTCAATTCAAGGGCTTTATTGGCATGGGAAACGTGTTAACATTGCCAAAGCAAGTGAGGTAGATAATATATAAAGTGAAATAAACAATCAAAATTAACAGTAAACATTACACATACAGAAGTTTCAAAACAATAAAGACATTTCAAATGTCATATTATATATATACAGTGTTTTAACAATGTACAATAAATAAGCATAAATATGGGTTGTATTTACAATGGTGTGGCAACAGGTCACAAATCTTGCTGCTGTGATGCACACTGTGGAATTTCACCCAGTAAATAGGGAGTTTATCAAAATTGGATTTGTTTTCGAATTCTTTGTGGATCTCTCTCTCTCTCTCTCTCTCAATGTTCTCTCTCTCTCACTGTTCTCTCTCTCACTGTTCTCTCTCTCACTGTTCTCTCTCTCACTGTCCTCTCCCTGTTCGCCCGCTCGGTCCCTCTCCCTGTTCGCCCGCTCGGTCCCTCTCCCTGTTCGCCCGCTCGGTCCCTCTCCCTGTTCGCCCGCTCGGTCCCTCTCCCTGTTCGCCCGCTCGGTCCCTCTCCCTGTTCGCCCGCTCGGTCCCTCTCCCTGTTCGCCCGCTCGGTCCCTCTCCCTGTTCGCCCGCTCGGTCCCTCTCCCTGTTCGCCCGCTCGGTCCCTCTCCCTGTTCGCCCGCTCGCTCCCTCTCCCTGTTCGCTCGCTCCCTCTCCCTGTTCGCCCGCTCGCTCCTTCTCCCTGTTCGCCCGCTCGGTCCCTCTCCCTGTTCGCCCGCTCGGTCCCTCTCCCTGTTCGCCCGCTCGGTCCCTCTCCCTGTTCGCCCGCTCGGTCCCTCTCCCTGTTCGCCCGCTCGGTCCCTCTCCCTGTTCGCCCGCTCGGTTCCTCTCCCTGTTCGCCCGCTCCCTCTCCCTGTTCGCCCGCTCGGTTCCTCTCCCTGTTCGCCCGCTCGGTCCCTCTCCCTGTTCGCTCGCTCCCTCTCCCTGTTCGCCCGCTCCGTCCCTCTCCCTGTTCGCCCGCTCGGTCCCTCTCCCTGTTCGCCCGCTCGCTCCCTCTCCCTGTTCGCCCGCTCGCTCCCTCTCCCTGTTCGCTCGCTCGCTCCCTCTCCCTGTTCGTCTGCTCGGTCCCTCTCCCTGTTCGTCTGCTCGGTCCCTCTCCCTGTTCGCTCGCTTGCTCCCTCTCCCTGTTCGCCCGCTCGCTCCCTCTCCCTGTTCGCCCGCTCGGTCCCTCTCCCTGTTCGCCCGCTCGGTCCCTCTCCCTGTTCGCCCGCTCGGTCCCTCTCCCTGTTCGCCCGCTCGCTCCCTCTCCCTGTTCGCCCGCTCGCTCCCTCTCCCTGTTCGCCCGCTCGCTCCCTCTCCCTGTTCGCCCGCTCGCTCCCTCTCCCTGTTCGCCCGCTCGCTCCCTCTCCCTGTTCGCCCGCTCGCTCCCTCTCCCTGTTCGCCCGCTCGCTCCCTCTCCCTGTTCGCCCGCTCGGTCCCTCTCCCTGTTCGCCCGCTCGATCCCTCTCCCTGTTCGCCCGCTCGGTCCCTCTCCCTGTTCGCCCGCTCGGTCCCTCTCCCTGTTCGCCCGCTCGGTCCCTCTCCCTGTTCGCCCGCTCGGTCCCTCTCCCTGTTCGCCCGCTCGGTCCCTCTCCCTGTTCGCCCGCTCGGTCCCTCTCCCTGTTCGCCCGCTCGCTCCCTCTCCCTGTTCGCCCGCTCGCTCCCTCTCCCTGTTCGCCCGCTCGCTCCCTCTCCCTGTTCGCCCGCTCGCTCCCTCTCCCTGTTCGCCCGCTCGCTCCCTCTCCCTGTTCGCCCGCTCGCTCCCTCTCCCTGTTCGCCCGCTCGCTCCCTCTCCCTGTTCGCCCGCTCGCTCCCTCTCCCTGTTCGCCCGCTCGCTCCCTCTCCCTGTTCGCCCGCTCGCTCCCTCTCCCTGTTCTCCCGCTCGCTCCCTCTCCCTGTTCTCCCGCTCGCTCCCTCTCCCTGTTCTCCCGCTCGCTCCCTCTCCCTGTTCTCCCGCTCGCTCCCTCTCCCTGTTCGCTCGCTCCCTCTCCCTGTTCGCCCGCTCGCTCCCTCTCCCTGTTCGCCCGCTCGGTCCCTCTCCCTGTTCGCCCGCTCGGTCCCTCTCCCTGTTCGCCCGCTCGGTCCCTCTCCCTGTTCGCCCGCTCGGTCCCTCTCCCTGTTCGCCCGCTCGGTCCCTCTCCCTGTTCGCCCGCTCGGTCCCTCTCCCTGTTCGCCCGCTCGGTCCCTCTCCCTGTTCGCCCGCTCGGTCCCTCTCCCTGTTCGCCCGCTCGGTCCCTCTCCCTGTTCGCCCGCTCGGTCCCTCTCCCTGTTCGCCCGCTCGGTCCCTGTCCCTGTTCGCCCGCTCGGTCCCTGTTCGCCCGCTCGGTCCCTGTTCGCCCGCTCGGTCCCTGTTCGCCCGCTCGGTCCCTGTTCGCCCGCTCGGTCCCTGTTCGTCCGCTCGGTCCCTGTTCGTCCGCTCGGTCCCTGTTCGCCCGCTCGGTCCCTGTTCGCCCGCTCGGTCCCTGTTCGCCCGCTCGGTCCCTCTCCCTGTTCGCCCGCTCGGTCCCTCTCCCTGTTCGCCCGCTCGGTCCCTCTCCCTGTTCGCCCGCTCGGTCCCTCTCCCTGTTCGCCCGCTCGGTCCCTCTCCCTGTTCGCCCGCTCGGTCCCTCTCCCTGTTCGCCCGCTCGGTCCCTCTCCCTGTTCGCCCGCTCGCTCCCTCTCCCTGTTCGCCCGCTCGGCCCTCTCCCTGTTCGCCCGCTCGGGCCCTCTCCCTGTTCGCCCGCTCGGTCCCTCTCCCTGTTCGCCCGCTCGCTCCCTCTCCCTGTTCGCCCGCTCGCTCCCTCTCCCTGTTCGCCCGCTCGGTCCCTCTCCCTGTTCGCCCGCTCGCTCCCTCTCCCTGTTCGCCCGCTCGCTCCCTCTCCCTGTTCGCCCGCTCGCTCCTTCTCCCTGTTCGCCCGCTCGCTCCCTCTCCCTGTTCGCCCGCTCGCTCCCTCTCCCTGTTCGCCCGCTCGCTCCCTCTCCCTGTTCTCCCGCTCGCTCCCTCTCCCGCTCGCTCCCTCTCCCTGTTCGCTCGCTCCCTCTCCCTGTTCGCTCGCTCCCTCTCCCTGTTCGCCCGCTCGGTCCCTCTCCCTGTTCGCCCGCTCGGTCCCTCTCCCTGTTCGCCCGCTCGGTCCCTCTCCCTGTTCGCCCGCTCCGTCCCTCTCCCTGTTCGCCCGCTCGGTCCCTCTCCCTGTTCGCCCGCTCGGTCCCTCTCCCTGTTCGCCCGCTCGCTCCCTCTCCCTGTTCGCTCGCTCCCTCTCCCTGTTCGCCCGCTCGGTCCCTCTCCCTGTTCGCCCGCTCGGTCCCTCTCCCTGTTCGCCCGCTCGGTCCCTCTCCCTGTTCGCCCGCTCGGTCCCTCTCCCTGTTCGCCCGCTCGGTCCCTCTCCCTGTTCGCCCGCTCGCTCCCTCTCCCTGTTCGCCCGCTCGCTCCCTCTCCCTGTTCGCCCGCTCGCTCCCTCTCCCTGTTCGCCCGCTCGCTCCCTCTCCCTGTTCGCCCGCTCGGTCCCTCTCCCTGTTCGCCCGCTCGGTCCCTCTCCCTGTTCGCCCGCTCGCTCCCTCTCCCTGTTCGCCCGCTCGGTCCCTCTCCCTGTTCGCCCGCTCGGTCCCTCTCCCTGTTCGCCCGCTCGCTCCCTCTCCCTGTTCGCCCGCTCGCTCCCTCTCCTGTTCGCCCGCTCGCTCCCTCTCCTGTTCGCCCGCTCGCTCCCTCTCCCTGTTCGCCCGCTCGCTCCCTCTCCCTGTTCGCCCGCTCGGTCCCTCTCCCTGTTCGCCCGCTCGCTCCTCTCCCTGTTCGCCCGCTCGCTCCCTCTCCCTGTTCGCCCGCTCGCTCCCTCTCCCTGTTCGCCCGCTCGCTCCCCTCTCCCTGTTCGCCCGCTCGCTCCCTCTCCCTGTTCGCCCGCTCGCTCCCTCTCCCTGTTCGCCCGCTCGCTCCCTCTCCCTGTTCCCCCGCTCGCTCCCTGTTCCCCCGCTCGCTCCCTCTCCCTGTTCGCCCGCTCGCTCCCTCTCCCTGTTCGCCCGCTCGCTCCCTCTCCCTATTCGCTCGCTCCCTCTCCCTGTTCGCCCGCTCGCTCCCTCTCCCTGTTCGCCCGCTCGCTCCCTCTCCCTGTTCGCCCGCTCGCTCCCTCTCCCTGTTCGCCCGCTCGCTCCCTCTCCCTGTTCGCCCGCTCGCTCCCTCTCCCTGTTCGCCCGCTCGCTCCCTCTCCCTGTTCCCCCACTCGCTCCCTGTTCCCCCGCTCGCTCCCTCTCCCTGTTCGCCCGCTCGCTCCCTCTCCCTGTTCGCCCGCTCGCTCCCTCTCCCTATTCGCTCGCTCCCTCTCCCTGTTCGCTCGCTCCCTCTCCCTGTTCCCCCGCTCGCTCCCTCTCCCTGTTCGCCCGCTCGCTCCCTCTCCCTGTTCGCCCGCTCGCTCCCTCTCCCTATTCGCTCGCTCCCTCTCCCTGTTCGCTCGCTCCCTCTCCCTGTTCGCCCGCTCGGTCCCTCTCCCTGTTCGCCCGCTCGGTCCCTCTCCCTGTTCGCCCGCTCGGTCCCTCTCCCTGTTCGCCCGCTCGCTCCCTCTCCCTGTTCGCTCGCTCCCTCTCCCTGTTCGCTCACTCCCTCTCCCTGTTCGCTCGCTCCCTCTCCCTGTTCGCTCGCTCCCTCTCCCTGTTCGCTCGCTCCCTCTCCCTGTTCGCTCGCTCCCTCTCCCTGTTCGCTCGCTCCCTCTCCCTGTTCGCCCGCTCGCTCCCTCTCCCTGTTCGCCCGCTCGCTCCCTCTCCCTGTTCGCCCGCTCGCTCCCTCTCCCTGTTCGCTCGCTCCCTCTCCCTGTTCGCCCGCTCGCTCCCTCTCCCTGTTCGCCCGCTCGCTCCCTCTCCCTGTTCGCCCGCTCGCTCCCTCTCCCTGTTCGCCCGCTCGCTCCCTCTCCCTGTTCCCCCGCTCGCTCCCTGTTCCCCCGCTCGCTCCCTCTCCCTGTTCGCCCGCTCGCTCCCTCTCCCTGTTCGCCCGCTCGCTCCCTCTCCCTATTCGCTCGCTCCCTCTCCCTGTTCGCTCGCTCCCTCTCCCTGTTCGCCCGCTCGGTCCCTCTCCCTGTTCGCCCGCTCGGTCCCTCTCCCTGTTCGCCCGCTCGGTCCCTCTCCCTGTTCGCCCGCTCGGTCCCTCTCCCTGTTCGCCCGCTCGGTCCCTCTCCCTGTTCGCTCGCTCCCTCTCCCTGTTCGCCCGCTCGCTCCCTCTCCCTGTTCGCCCGCTCGCTCCCTCTCCCTGTTCGCCCGCTCGCTCCCTCTCCCTGTTCGCCCGCTCGCTCCCTCTCCCTGTTCGCCCGCTCGCTCCCTCTCCCTGTTCGCCCGCTCGCTCCCTCTCCCTGTTCGCCCGCTCGCTCCCTCTCCCTATTCGCTCGCTCCCTCTCCCTGTTCGCCCGCTCGCTCCCTCTCCCTGTTCGCCCGCTCGCTCCCTCTCCCTATTCGCTCGCTCCCTCTCCCTGTTCGCTCGCTCCCTCTCCCTGTTCGCTCGCTCCCTCTCCCTGTTCGCCCGCTCCCTCTCCCTGTTCGCCCGCTCGGTCCCTCTCCCTGTTCGCCCGCTCGGTCCCTCTCCCTTTTCGCCCGCTCGGTCCCTCTCCCTGTTCGCCCGCTCGGTCCCTCTCCCTGTTCGCCCGCTCGGTCCCTCTCCCTGTTCGCCCGCTCGGTCCCTCTCCCTGTTCGCCCGCTCGGTCCCTCTCCCTGTTCGCCCGCTCGGTCCCTCTCCCTGTTCGCCCGCTCGGTCCCTCTCCCTGTTCGCCCGCTCCGTCCCTCTCCCTGTTCGCTCGCTCTCTCCCTCTCCCTGTTCGCTCGCTCCCTCCCTGTTCGCTCGCTCCCTCCCTCTCCCTGTTTGCTCGCTCCCTCTCCCTGTTCGCTCGCTCCCTCTCCCCGCTCGCACCCTCTCCCCCTTTCCCCGCTCGCTCGCACCCTCTCGCACCCGCTCACTCGCTCCCTCTCACTCGCTCCCTCTCTCCCCTCGCTCGCGCTCTCTCTCTCCCTGCTCGCTCGCTCGCTCCGTCTCCCCCTCTCCCTGCTCGCTCCCTCTCCCCCTCCCTGCTCGCTCCCTCTCCCCCTCTCCCTGCTCGCTCCCTCTCCCCGCTCACTCTCTTTCTCCCTGCTCGCTCGCTCTCCCCGCTCACTCTCTCTCTCCCTGCTCGCTCCCTCTCTCCCTCTCCCTGCTCTCTCCCTGCTCGCCCCCTCTCCCTGCTCGCTCTCTCTCCCCCTCTCCCTGCCTGCTCGCTCTCCCTGCCTGCTCGCTCTCCCTGCCTGCTCGCTCTCCCTGCCTGCTCGCTCTCCCTGCCTGCTCGCTCTCCCTGCCTGCTCGCTCTCCCTGCCTGCTCGCTCTCCCTGCCTGCTCGCTCGCTCTCCCTGCTCGCTCGCTCTCCCTGCTCGCTCGCTCTCCCTGCTCGCTCGCTCTCCCTGCTCGCTCTCTCTCCCTGCTCGCTCTCTCTCCCTGCTCGTTCGCTCTCCCTGCTCGCTCTCTCTCCCTGCTCACTCCATCCCTCTCCCTGCTCACTCTCTCTCTCCCTGCTCACTCCCTCTCTCTCCCTGCTCCCTCTCCCTGCTCGCTCTCCCTGCTCGCTCTCTCTCTCTCTCCTCGCTCTCTCTCTCCCTGTTCGCTCTCTCTCTTCCCGCCTGCTCTCGCTCGCTCACTCTCTCTTTCTGCTCTCCCTGTTCTCTCTGGCTCCATCTTAATTAAGCTTTCAGTGATTCATCTCTTCCTACTTCTCAAGAGTATTGGAGGACAATGTCCAACTATGGTCTCGCTCCTCAGCCCTTCTCTGCATTTTGAGGAGGAGGAGAGTTTAGACGGAGCTTCTGTCTGTTGAGCAGATCTAGTCAGTACATAATGGATCAGCCAGCTCCACATATCACATCTCTTTCCTTCTCTCCCCCAGGTGAGGGAGATGGCTGCCACCACTCTGAGCGGTTTCCTTCAGTGTAACTTCCTGTCTATAGAGGGTCCCATGCAGAGCCACTTCGAGGCCCTCTGTAAGACCCGCCTACCCAAGAAGAGGAAGAGGGAGCTGGGCTCCGTGGTGGACACCATCCCCTCTGGAGGTAGCCATGAGCAAATTATACCTATAAGTCGCTCTGGATAACAGTGTCTGCTAAGTGACAAACATGTTAATTAGAGGTCGACCGATTTATCGGAATGGATGATTTAATTAGGGCCGATTTCAAGTTTTCATAGCGATCGGTAATCTGCGTTTTTGGACACCGATCAGGGCCGATTACATTGCACTCCACGAGGAGACTGCGTGGCAGGCTGACCACCTGTTACGGGAGTGCAGCAAGGAGCCAAGGTAAGTTGCTAGATAGCATTAACCTTATCTTATAAAAAACTATACATCTTAACATAATCACTAGTTATAACTACACATGATTGATAATAATAATAATAATAATATATGCCATTTAGCAGACGCTTTTATCCAAAGCGACTTACAGTCATGTGTGCATACATTCGACGTATGGGTGGTCCCGGGAATCGAACCCACTACCCTGGCGTTACAAGCGCCATGCTCTACCAACTGAGCTACAGAACCACATTGATGATATTACTAGTTTATCTAGCTTGTCCTGCGTTGCATATAATCGATGAGGTGCCTGTTAATGTATCATCGAATCACAGCCTACTTCGCCAAACGGGTGATGATGTAACAAGCGCATTTGTGAAAAAAGCACTGTCGTTGCACCAATGTACCTAACCATAAACATCAATGCCTTTCTTAAAATCAATACACAAGTATATATTTTTAAACATTGTATATTTAGTTAATATGCCTGCTAACATAAATTTATTTTAACTAGGTAAATTATGTCACTTCTCTTGCAACAGAGTCAGGGTATATGCAGCAGTTTGGGCCGCCTGGCTCGTTGTGAACTGTGTGAAGACCATTTCTTCCTAACACAGGCTGTAATTAATTTGCCAGAATTGAACATAATTATGACATAACATTGAAGGTTGTGCAAAGTAACAAGAATATTTAGACTTAGGGTTGCCATCCGTTAGATAAAATATGGACCGGTTATGTATTTCACTGAAAGAATAAACGTTTTGTTTTCTAAATGATAGTTTCCGGATTTTACCGTTTTAATGTCCAAAGGCTCGTATTTCTGTGTGGTATTATATTATAATTAAGTCTATGATTTGATTGTTGACAGAGAAGTCTGACTGAGCGATGGTAGGCAGCAGCAGGCTCGTAGGCATTCATTCAAACAGCACTTTCCTGCGTTTGCCAGCAGCTCTTCGCTGTGCTTCAAGCATTGCGCTGTTTATAACTTCAAGCCTATCAACTCCTGAGATTAGGCTGGCAATACTAAAGTGCCTATAAGAACATCCAATAGTCAAAGGAATATGAAATACAAATGGTATAGAAATAGTCCTATAATTCCTATAATAACTAAAAACCTAAAACTTCTTAACTGGGAATATTGAACAATCATGTTAAAAGGATCCACCAACTTTCATATGTTCACATGTTCAGAGCAAGGAACTGAAACGTTAGCTTTTTTACATGGCATATATTGCACTTTCACTTCTCCAACACTTTCTTTTTACATTATTTAAACTAAATTGAACATGTTTCATTATTTACTTGAGACTAAATTAATTTTATTGATGTATTATATTAAGTTAAAATAAGTGTTCATTCAGTATTGTTGTAATTGTCATTAATACAAATATATATATATATATATAATTTGCTGATTTCTATCGGTATCTTCTTTTTTGGTCCTCCAAAAATCGGTATCGGCGTTGAAAAATCATCATCGGTCGACCGCTAATGTTAATACTCTAGTCCGCACTACATACTGGCTCTGTCCGCACTACATACTGGCTCTGTTACTCTGTCTGCACTACATACTGGCTCTGTTACTCTGTCTGCACTACATACTGGCTCTGTTACTCTGTCCGCACTACATACTGGCTCTGTTACTCTGTCTGCACTATATACTGGCTCTGTTACTCTGTCTGCACTACATACTGGCTCTGTTACTCTGTCCGCACTACATACTGGCTCTGTTACTCTGTCTGCACTACATACTGGCTCTGTTACTCTGTCCGCACTACATACTGGCTCTGTTACTCTGTCCACACTACATACTGGCTCTGTTACTCTGTCCGCACTACATACTGGCTCTGTCCGCACTACATACTGGCTCTGTTACTCTGTCTGCACTACATACTGGCTCTGTTACTCTGTCCGCACTACATACTGGCTCTGTCCACGCTACATACTGGCTCTGTCCACGCTACATACTGGCTCTGTTACTCTGTCCCCACTACATACTGGCTCTGTTACTCTGTCTGCACTACATACTGGCTCTGTTACTCTGTCCCCACTACATACTGGATCTGTTACTCTGTCCGCACTACATACTGGCTCTGTTACTCTGTCTGCACTACATACTGGCTCTGTTACTCTGTCCGCACTACATACTGGCTCTGTTACTCTGTCCGCACTACATACTGGCTCTGTTACTCTGTCCCCACTACATACTGGCTCTGTTACTCTTTCCGCACTACATACTGGCTCTGTTACTCTGTCCACGCTACATACTGGCTCTGTTACTCTGTCCCCACTACATACTGGCTCTGTTACTCTGTCCGCACTACATACTGGCTCTGTTACTCTGTCCCCACTACATACTGGCTCTGTTACTCTGTCCGCACTACATACTGGCTCTGTTACTCTGTCCGCACTACATACTGGCTCTGTTACTCTGTCCGCACTACATACTGGCTCTGTTACTCTGTCCGCACTACATACTGGCTCTGTTACTCTGTCCGCACTACATACTGGCTCTGTTACTCTGTCCGCACTACATACTGGCTCTGTTACTCTGTCTGCACTACATACTGGCTCTGTTACTCTGTCTGCACTACATACTGGCTCTGTTACTCTGTCCGCACTACATAGTGGCTCTGTTACTCTGTCCGCACTACATACTGGCTCTGTTACTCTGTCCGCACTACATACTGGCTCTGTTACTCTGTCCGCACTACATACTGGCTCTGTTACTCTGTCTGCACTACATACTGGCTATGTTACTCTGTCCGCACTACATACTGGCTCTGTTACTCTGTCTGCACTACATACTGGCTCTGTTACTCTGTCCGCACTACATACTGGCTCTGTCCACACTACATATTGGCTCTGTTACTCTGTCCACACTACATACTGGCTCTGTTACTCTGTCCGCACTACATACTGGCTCTGTTACTCTGTCCGCACTACATACTGGCTCTGTTACTCTGTCTGCACTACATACTGGCTCTGTTACTCTGTCCGCACTACATACTGGCTCTGTTACTCTGTCTGCACTACATACTGGCTCTGTTACTCTGTCCGCACTACATACTGGCTCTGTTACTCTGTCCGCACTACATACTGGCTCTGTTACTCTGTCCGCACTACATACTGGCTCTGTTACTCTGTCCGCACTACATACTGGCTCTGTTACTCTGTCCGCACTACATACTGGCTCTGTTACTCTGTCCGCACTACATACTGGCTCTGTTACTCTGTCCGTACTACATACTGGCTCTGTTACTCTGTCCGCACTACATACTGGCTCTGTTACTCTGTCCGCACTACATACTGGCTCTGTTACTCTGTCTGCACTACATACTGGCTCTGTCCACACTACATACTGGCTCTGTTACTCTGTCCGCACTACATACTTGCTCTGTTACTCTGTCCGCACTACATACTGGCTCTGTTACTCTGTCCGCACTACATACTGGCTCTGTCCGCACTACATACTGGCTCTGTTACTCTGTCCGCACTACATACTGGCTCTGTCCACACTACATACTGGCTCTGTTACTCTGTCCGCACTACATACTGGCTCTGTTACTCTGTCCACACTACGTACTGACTCTGTCCACACTACATACTGGCTCTGTTACTCTGTCCACACTACATACTGGCGCTGTTACCCCGTCCGCACTACATACTGGCTCTGTTACTCTGTCCGCACTACATACTGGCTCTGTTACTCTGTCCGCACTACATACTGGCTCTGTTACTCTGTCCACACTACATACTGGCTCTGTTACTCTGTCCGCACTACATACTGGCTCTGTTACTCTGTCCGCACTACATACTGGCTCTGTTACTCTGTCTGCACTACATACTGGCTCTGTTACTCTGTCCGCACTACATACTGGATCTGTTACTCGGTCCACACTAAATACCACTTAAAATGGCCACTACATACACTACATGACCAAAAGTATGTGGACACGTGCTCGTCGAACATCTCATTCCAAAACCATGGGCATTAATATAGAGTTGGTCCCCCCTTTGCTACTATAACAGCCTCTACTCTTCTGGGAAGGTTTTCCACTAGATGTTGGAACATTGCTGCTGGGACTTGCTTCCGTTCAGCTACGAGCATTAGTGAGGTCGGGCACTGTTGCGTGATTAGGCTTAGCAGCGCAGAAATTTGACGAACTGACTTGTTGGAAAGATGGCATCCTATGACGATGGTGCCACGTTGAAAGTCACTGAGCTCTTCAGTAAGGCCATTCTACTGCAATGTTTGTCTATGGAGATTGCATGGCTGTGTGCACCTTTCAGCAATGGGTGAGGCTGAAATAGTCAAATCCACTAATTTGAAGGGGTGTCCACATACTTTTGTATATTTAGTGCATCTTCATTTTAAATGGCACACTCGTGTGGGTATTAGAACATAGCTGTCTACATCCAACGGTCAATTGTTTACTTGGAACACAGTTGCCATGGTTGTGTTAGATAGGCTTCTAAAAATGCATTTGTCTTCACCTTGCTGAACATGTTATAGCTCAGTTTTCAATGCCCCCTGTGTGTGTGTGTGTGTGTGTGTGTGTGTGTGTGTGTGTGTGTGTGTGTGTGTGTGTGTGTGTGTGTGTAGATCTAGTGAGGCGACATGCTGGAGTGTTAGGTCTGAGTGCCTGTATCCTGTCCAGCCCCTACGATGTTCCCAGCTGGATGCCCCAGCTTCTGATGAACCTGAGCGTCCACCTCAATGACACACAGCCCATTGAGGTGAGGAGGACTAACACACACAGCTCAATAGCATGCTCTCTGTCACTCTCGCTCTCTCTCTCTCCTGAATCTCTCTCTCTCCTGAATCTCTCTCTCTCTCCTGAATCTCTCTCTCTCCTGAATCTCTCTCTCTCCTGAATCTCTCTCTCTCTCCTGAATCTCTCTCTCTCCTGAATCTCTCTCTCTCTCCTGAATCTCTCTCTCTCTCCTGAATCTCTCTCTCTCTCCTGAATCTCTCTCTCTCCTGAATCTCTCTCTCTCCTGAATCTCTCTCTCTCTCCTGAATCTCTCTCTCTCTCCTGAATCTCTCTCTCTCCTGAATCTCTCTCTCCTGAATCTCTCTCTCTCTCCTGAATCTCTCTCTCTCCTGAATCTCTCTCTCTCCTGAATCTCTCTCTCTCCTGAATCTCTCTCTCTCCTGAATCTCTCTCTCTCCTGAATCTCTCTCTCTCTCCTGAATCTCTCTCTCTCTCCTGAATCTCTCTCTCTCTCCTGAATCTCTCTCTCTCTCCTGAATCTCTCTCTCTCCTGAATCTCTCTCTCTCTCCTGAAGATGTCTGTGAAGAAGACCCTGTCTAACTTCCGGCGGACTCATCATGACAACTGGCAGGAACACAAACAGCAGTTCACTGACGACCAGCTGCTGGTTCTGACCGACCTGCTTGTCTCACCCTGCTACTATGCCTAGATACCTGGTAGGACACACACTCCCATCCTAAAATGCTGACTCATTGTAGAGCAATTCAAACATATGCTTGGGTGGAAACCTCACCAACACAAGTTACAGTACATTGTAAACTTCAAGGCACTTCCTTAAGGCACCAACCATTAATCAAACCGTCTATTTGGTCTCTCTTTAGGGCCCTGGTACAACTTTCAGATGGAGATAATGTTTTCTTAAACGGAGGAATGACACCCTGAATGCCCTCTTTGAGCCACTCAACAGTTCCTCGCTCTGTTATTGGTCTGGGAAAGCCTCAAACTGAACAGAACAGGGCCATATTCACAAAGCGTCTGAGTACAATTGCTGATTTAGGATCAGTTTTGCCTTTCAGATCGTATTGAATACCATTATATGGACATGGAGATCCTCGATCAGCAGCGCTACTCTGAGACGCTGTGTGACTTCCAGAACAGACGAGCCTGCATGAGGGGAGACGGGCCTCACTTTCAGGTCCCTGCCCTCTGACCAGACCAACGGACGACACCTGGGTCATTTTCACTAGGCACCAAACATAATGAAACGAGGAGGAACTACCTGGATGTTTCCTTAGAAAAAGGTTTTTGCTACGTTGTGCCGTAACGAATACAACCCTGTACCCTGAGGACCTTGGGGAGGGGGGGATATGCATACGTAATGGATGGATGGAGTTGTGTATTTGTTTTTAGCGCTCATTTACATTTCTACTATACTTAATATTTAAGGATAAACCATAGCATGGATGATTGATCTGCACTTTGTAATATTACTGTACAGTTGATTTCTCTTGTTCTTCTCGTGTGTGTGTGTGTGTGTGTGTGTGTGTGTGTGTGTGTGTGTGTGTGTGTGTGTGTGTGTGTGTGTGTGTGTGTGTGTGTGTGTGTGTGTGTGTGTGTGTGTGTGTGTGTGTGTGTGTGTGTGTGTGTGTGTGTGTGTGTGGAATGCTTGATGAAGATACCTGCAGGTTTCCCTCGATCGCTGGTCCAAGTTGTAGTGCGTGTTCCCCCATTAGTGCACCACTACGCCTTAGGACCAGAGCTAGTTTCCCCCGTAATATTGCTCTCAGTACAACATCCCCTCAATGTTATCAACTCTGCACCAACTAACTATATTATCCCACTAGAGCAAGGCTCTCCAGTCCTGTTCCTGGGGAGCTGCTGTCCTGTAGGTTTCACTATGACCTTAATCTAGCACACCTGATTCTAAAAACTACGTGGTTGATCAGCTGAGTTAAGATAGTTACAACTGGGGTTGGAGTGAAAACCTACAGGAGGCTAGCTCCCCAGGAACAGGGTTGGAGTGAAAACCTACAGGAGGGTAGCTCCCCAGGAACAGGGTTGGAGTTAAAACCTACATGAGGGTATCTCTCCAGGAACAGGGTTGGACTGAAAACCTACAGGAGGGTAGCTCTCCAGGAACAGGGTTGGAGTTAAAACCTACAGGAGGGTAGCTCTCCAGGAACAGGGTTGGAGTTAAAACCTACATGAGGGTAGCTCTCCAGGAACAGGGTTGGAGTTAAAACCTACAGGAGGGTAGCTCTCCAGGAAACAGGGTTGGAGAGCCCTGCTCTAGAGGATAGGAACCATATTGTCCCAGGTCTCCAATGAAGTGTTCTTAGCCACAGTCTGTATGTGTTCAGATGATCGTTCATTATCATTAGATTAGGAGTGTTTCCCAAATGGACCCTTTTCCTTTTAGTGCACTACTTTTGACAAGGGCCCATAAGGCTCTGATCAAAAGTAGTGCACTATATAGGGAATACAGTGTCATTTGGGACATAACTTAGATTTTAACCTGGCACACACATTTACATACTTGATGTTTGTGTACTTTGTTTATCTCTGCTATATGCATATTTTATTATGTGTGTATACCATGTGTATGTAACATAAATGCACAAACAGGTTTATTTATTTGTTTGAAGTGCTGATTTTATTATTCTTAAGAGTTGCTGGTAATGAAAGCTTTTGGTTTGTGAGTAGATAGATTGTTCAGCTTGTTAGTGACGGAGCATTTGATGTAATCTGCTCTCGCTTGGGCAATGATGACTATGTAGCAGAGTGAGATTGTTAGTGTGTGTTCATTCCTCAAGGCTATGTGCAAGGTTTTCAGCTGATGGATACAGTTTAATCATCATGGCATGTCTAAACCCCTCTCAAAAGCCCAAGGGACTCATTTCCCAGACACAGATCAAGCCTGGTCCTGGACTAAAAAGCATGATATAATTGGAGTCTCCATTGAAACAAAGCTTTTTAGTCCAGGACCAGGCTTGATCTGTGTCTGGGAAACGGAGCCCAAGGAATAGCCAAACATCCTGTCCACCACCTTAGCATCGCACCCCTTCCCCTCTACTCATCAAAATAACATTGTTCTCCATTCTTTTTAAAAACCCTAGTGAGAGATTTATTTTTGGTTCAATATTTACTTTTCCATGAAGACTTGAAAATCTAGTCTCATTGGTTCAGTTTAGTACCTCACACCTGTTTAGTGTAGTGCCAAAACTGCAGTGATTATTTTTAGATGTACTGTTTTCTGAAGAAAATAAAGAAATTCATGGGTTGTTTGTAACAAACTTTTTCTATGTGTGTCTTTGTGCTGGTTGGTTCTGGGATGGCTCCTATTCAGTGGTGTAAAGTATTTAAGTACAAATACTACTTAAGTAGTTTTTTGGGGTATCTGAATTTTACTTTACTATTTCTATTTTTGACAACTTTTACTTCACTACCTTCCTAGTGAAAATAATGTACATTTTACTCTGTACATTTTCCCTGACACCCAATTGTACTGGTTACATTATGAATTCTTAACAGGACAGGAAAATGGACCAATTCACACACTTATCAAGAGAACATCCCAACTGCTTCTGATCTGGTGGACTAAACACAAATGCTTGGAAATCCCTGTCTAACACCAAATAAATAAAATGTATGGTTTGCTTAATTTCAGCAATTTGAAATTATTTTTACTTTTTATACATAAGTATATGTTAAACCAAATACTGTTAGACTTTTACTCAAGTAGTTTACTGGGCGACTTTTGAGTAATTTTCAATTAAGGAATCTACTTTTACTTAAATATGCCATTCGTGCTCCCGAGTGGCGCAGTGGCACTGCGTCTCAGTGCTAGAGGCGTCACTACAGGTTCGAATCCAGGCAGGATCACAACCTGCTGTGATTGGGAGTTCCATAGGGCGGCGCTCAATTAGCCCAGCGTCGTCCGGGTTTGGCTGGTGTAGGCTGTCCATTATAAATAAGAATTTGATCTTAACCGATTTGCTTAGTTAAAGGTTAAAATGAAAAATAGACAAATGGGCACTTCCACCACTGCTCATATTGAAGTTAGTCACAGCGACATGTATCCTCTATAGCCTCTATAGCGACATGTATCCTCTATAGCGACATGTATCCTCTATAGCGACATGTATCCTCTATAGGGCAGCCGTGGTACAGTTCCTATACCTTCATATCAAGTACATGCATCTTTGATGTGCAGTGCTAATTGTGCAATATTAGATGGCACTTCTGACTGGTTTAACCGTAGCCTACCAGGTTGAGAGGGTACCTTAATCCATTGAGGGTCTCAATGTACAAATATACTGTACCCTACAAAGAGAGGGAATTCTAGAACGAGTTGGAACCCAATATTACCTAAATGTATTTCTACATTTAGGTAATGTTGCGGTTTATCGCCCATGAGAATGGGTTCGTATCCTTTTGATTTCGTTAGAATGAGATGTTCAAGCTAGAGGTTGACAGCCCGAGGTGGTAACTGGTACCCACCCACCCGCAAGCGCTGATGTTAGATGTACAAACATCAAATAGAAATAGTGACACGAATATATACACAGTTAATAACATACATGGAGTACCAGTACCGAAACGAACATGTGGTTAAATGACATGTATAAAATACCTATCTAGGCCTGGTAAGATCTGGCATGCGTCAGCAACACCTAGGTAGGGGAACGCGCCCAGTACTGTATATGTCATATCCCACGTCTTACCGATGTACTGCGCCCGATCTTCGTCTTCTCCCGGATAAAACAAAAATGGATACATCACATCGACAATAAAATACACGCTCTTTTTGAATGATATATTGTGAATAAAAGTGCTTGTGGTTATAATGCATGCGGACGGTAAGTTGCCAATTCCGAATATGAAAATGTAACCTATGGGTTGTATAACAATGAGGCCTATGTCTATTTTCGCGTCTTTTTTTCCTCTATTAGCGTTCACATCAATATGACAATTTCTTTATGATTTTCAAGGAAGCCGCAATATTAGGTTGCATACAGAATATAAGTATCGTATTTTATTGCTTCTAATTATCTGTGAAGGAATACTTCGGTTTTTCTAATGCCTGTAGCTGTGGTGGTGGCTGGATGGAGAGCAACACCTTGAGTATTGTATTGGTTTTCATAACCATGATCAAATGACCATGATGACTCGACTATCATATTGAAATCGTTTTGCATCAGAGCATTCACACGCACATACAGATAAATTCAGATGCGGTAAACCTGTATGTTTCACTAAGTAAATGTGATCATTTTAGAATTCCATGTAAATGTTCATTATCGATAGTCCTACATCTATCATTCTATCCAAATCTATTGTGTAAACATATTAAACATATATGTAAAACCCTGGACAATAATGATAGAAGGATTAGATTACTGTGTAGGCTACACATTTGATTTGTTTGCTCTTGGTTCAGCCTAAGCCTATTTAGACTTCAGTGCTTGTCTGGCAGGAAGGGGAGGGCTTTTTCCATTGAAAGAGCAGAATTATTATCATTCACAATGGTCCTCATACATGTCTTTCATTGTAATAATATGGTGTTGTACTAAACTCAGATTCCTCTGTTTCTATGTAGAAATCTGGGGTCTTTCCCATGACCAAGGGGACCATGTCAATGGAGGAGACAGCAGATACCTTCACCATCCTGTTCAGTGAAATGATGTGAACACCTGTGAGGCTGTTCTCCAGTCTTTACTGACCCAATGGAGAAAGTCCATTAAAACAGTGTTTTAGTCCAGGACTAGGCTTAATCTGTGTCTGGGAAAGCAGCCCTATGTGTATGATGAATGTGACCAGTCTGCCGTCAGTCTGCCACCACCACACCTACAACAGCAGCCTGGGCCCGAGGTGCGTGGGTTGAAAAGAAAAAGACACATTTGTGTGGAATGTAAGGAATATGTATCAGCCATCTTCTCCTCCTCCCTCTAGGTCCTCCTCCTCTTCCTCCCCTGGCTGGGCCCTGATCCACACGGCTACCCTCACTTCCTGCTCCCTCCTCCTCATCCTCATATTCTTTCTGGGTTCTTACGGCAACCTGGTGGTGTTCCTCTCCTTCTTCCACCCGGCCTTCCGCAAGTTCCGCACCAACTTCGACTTCATGATCCTGAACTTATCATTCTGTGATATGATTATATGTTGCGTGACTGCGCCGATGTTCGCATTGGTGCTTTTCCTGGACTCAGGTCAGTAGACTGTATATACCATAGAATACCATTCTGGAACTTTGAGGATTTATAACATAGCCTCTATAGTCATTTCATAGGATCTCTATGATATTTACTTCCTTCTGTTCTTTACTTAGTTCTTGTCTCTTGCTTCAGCTAAGACACTGGGCCCTGTCTGTCCCCGATTAATAGATTTTTGTTTTGGGTGGCAGGTAGCCTAGTGGTTAGAGCTTTAGAGCATGTTCAAATCCTAGAGCCAACAAGGTGAAATCTGTTGATGTATCCTTGAGCAAGGCACTTAGCCCTTATTGCTTCAGGATTGCAGTTGATAATGGCTGACCCTGGCCGTGACCTCACTCTCCGAGGCTATCTCGGGGAGTTGGTATATGCCAAAAAAAAACAATTTTCTAATTCACAAATAGGATGAATATAATCACCCACCTAATTATTATTATTGTTCTGTTGTGTGCCTATTTGAGTTCACTTAGCTTAATAAACCAATAGAAAAGTCCCAAAACAGCAAACTGTTCCCATCTAGCACTCTAGGCAGACTCAACCAAATGATCCAAGTATTTGAAAGTATTTTTCCAAATATTTGAACCCCGGTCTGATTCTTGAAGGTTTGCAAAAGTCTAAAGAGTTAACTTTTTTTGTTCCAGGAGGAGGGGGTGGCGTGTCAAAGACTTTTTGCTTCACCTTCCACCTGACCAGCTCTGCCTTCATCATCATGTCTCTGGAGACGGTAGCTGTGATCGCCCTCCATCGGCTCCGTATGGTCCTGGGCCAGCAGCCCAACCGCATGGCCTCGCTCCCCTGTACTCTGGCTCTCACCGCCCTCCTCTGGACCTCTAGCTTTACTATGGCTGCCCTGCTCACCCTGCGAGCCTACCCCATGAAGGAGGGACCCTGCCTGCCTCACTTCGGCCTAACGGGTGGGCCTGCAAGGGTGGTTCTATATGTCTACCTGGCAGACTTTGCATTCTGCGTGGCGGTGGTGTCTGTCTGCTACCTGATGATCGCTAAGACGCTGAGGAAGAATGCACAGGTGAGAGAGAGAGGGAGGGAGGGATGGATGAATTGGATCGATAGATGGATGAATAACATTTGATTTTCGTGTCAGGTAAATCACATTAGCGACCCACCCCTTGCGGGATTATTTGTATAAGTTAATTACTTATAACTTGCTATAAGCATGTATAAAGCAACATAATGTTATGACTTATATCATGTTGTCTCTCTATGCTAAGTGGTTGTTCCCATCCTGTCCCCAGGTGAGGAAGTGCCGCGTCATCACTGTAGACGCCACACGCCCGCCGCTACCACAACCCCCTCCCCCGCTCATGGCGGCCGGCTTAGAGAGCATGCAGTGTGCCGTCCAGGTTCCTTCACTCTACCGCAACCAGACCTACAACAAGCTCCAACACATTCAGACTCACTCCTACACTAACAGACCCACCAGCCAGGGTCTAGTACCCGGGGCTGCCCAGGGAGCTACCTGCTGCCAGCTCGTCTCTACCGTCAACCTGGCCACAGCTAAAGACTCCAAGGCTGTAGTAACCTGTGTGGTGATTGTATTCTCCGTCCTTCTCTGTTGTCTCCCCATGGGCGTCTCCTTAGCCCAGGACGTCCTCTCTCCAGAGAGCAGCTTCGCTCACTACCAGTTCGAACTGTGCGGTTTCGCACTCATCTTCCTCAAGTCGTGCATCAACCCATTCGTGTACTCTCGCAACAGCGCCGGGCTTCGCCGGCGCGTCCTCTGCTGCCTCCAATGGGTAGCGCTGGTGTTCCTCTGCTGCAAGCACAAGACACGGCTCCATGCCATGGGTAAAGGTAGTCTCGAGGTCAACCGTAACAAGTCCTCGCACCACGAGACCAACTCTGCCTATGTCCTCTCACCCAAGCCACAAAGGAGACTGGTGGATCAAGCCTGTGGACCCAGTCACTCCCGGGACTGTGCCCCCAGTCCGAGAGCTACGGGCGGGCATGGTGGGCGTAAGCCCAGGGCCCCTAGCACCTCCACCCCCATCAACACCCGTATCGAGCCCTACTACAGTATCTACAACAGCAGCCCCTCTGCAGGACCCGGCTCCCCTACCAACAGTCTGCAGCCTGCTGCCAACTCCTCCTCCTCCCAGGCCTTTGGGTTCAACAAGTCCTACGTTGCCATGCACTATCACATCCACCAGGAGGTGCTGCAGGACGTTGAGAGCACCTCAGCCCATAAGATACCCATACCTTCAGTCTGACTAACCACCATGATTGATTGGATCCCTTCAGTCTAAACTGACGAATAACCTTGGCTTAGACCTGAAGACTTGTGTTGGCTCGCCAATTTAATGCCAATAGGCTTTAGTTCAGTGGGCTAACATAGTCTTGTGGTTCTGCCGGACTTTGAGAGCACCTCGGTGCATCAGATCTCCATACCTTCAGTTTAACTTACCACAATGATTTATACATGAATTGATTTGTTTATTGATCAGATACTGTACTTCGAGTGTAACCCTGCCACCATGCTGAAATTTGAGAGGGATTGGGCACATAGATCAGGGATGCTAAAAGTTACTATAATATTATATGACTATCACCACAAGACACCAGAGAATAAACGGTACTAATTGTCTGAATATCATGTGGTACTGAACTGTTAGAGGTAAAGAATAACCCCCATTGACTTTAGAATATTAAATGGATGATCTCTTAGTCCAGAGGGAGAGAAACAGCACTGATCCCATATTATTGATGTTACTGAAATAAGTGGAATCACTTTTTACACTGACATGACATTTTTCATATTGTACAATTTATATGGTCTTTCTCATCATAATAATACTGTATTTGTGAGTCTCATACATGTTCTATGATATCAGTAAATGTTTTGCAAGTGCAATGTGTCCAGTGCGCTCCTGGCAAAGAAAATATCTTAATTGAAGATCTATTGTAGATCCATCATCTACTCTTGTGGAGTAAGAGACCTCTGGTGGTCAACTAATCAACCTGCAACTAACTGTCCAAGCTTTTGTCAAGTCACACAGTGATGTCCAGTACAGATGCTCTCAACCCCCAGACGTTTCACCATGTTGTTGAGCTAACTCATCTGATTCACCTAGTCAACAAGTTCCATCAGGTGAGCTAGCTGTGGAATAGTTCAAATACATGGAATGTAAAGGGGTTACTGAGAAGTTTGAGAACCCCTGATCTATTGTAACACATTATCTACCAGTGATCAGACAGAAGTCACTTTTTGTTCAGGGAAGAGCATCAGTTGGCCTTTTACTAAATGTGTCATGTTTGAGAGCTGAGGACCAATCAGGTTATCATATTGTGGCTAGCTTTCCAAGACCATGGGGTATGACTAGAATTCATTTCAACCTAACTTTGTTCAGACAGTTTTATTTATTTTTTCAGTGTATTCCTCATTTAAACCACAGAACACACCAGATTTAGAAATCCACAGAAATGACATCTGATTTAGTGCATAACCAATGTTAATCATCAGGGCTCGTCAATAACATCCGGGGATTGAAGTCACAGCACATCAGTTTATAAGATACTCTCAATCACCCTGTAACGTAACAACAACCAGGGTTGGGGTCAATTTCAGAAGTAAACTGAAATTCAAATCCTAATTTTCCTTACTGCTTTCGAATGAGGAAATTGGAATTTCAGTTTCCTGAATTGACAAATGGATTTGACCCCAACCCTGACACCAAAGCCCCAGTCTTACTATGCCCAGATATTGTTTGTCCAAATATTTTAAAATTCAATATGGACTTTGTCAGAAGATACTGTATCTACAAACAAAAAAAATGTGTATAATTGTCAAGGACAAGCATGTAATCAAACTGAAATGAAACCCAAATAAATAGAGTTAAAATGCTGCCGATAAAACCAACTACGTATAAAAACATGAGCAGAGAAAATGATTTGATGTAGAGGTACTGACTACGGGCGAATAAACGATCAGCTCTATAAATAAAGAGTCGCACACTATATAAACTCCCTGTCATTTATTGGGTAAATCACCATGTTTCGGCATCACTCTGCCTTCAGGGTAATGTCATGAATGCTTAAACCACATTATGTAGACAAACAGTGGAATTAGTGCAACCAATGACAATAGTGAAGGGTGTCATGATTAAGTTAATTAGAATGAATTGAGTGAAACAATAAATAAATATAGCATATTGAATATATTAGGCTATTGTTATCATATGGAAACAAATATTGTATATATATATTAGCACCAACATACATTGTTCAATTCAATTTCACATATATATTTGTTTCCATTTCATAAAAAAGTGTTAATGTCATCTTTTGGTTCAACCATAATGCATAATCAACAGGGGGAACATATTGGGTGTACGCTGATAAGCTGTAGAAAGAATATATCCATTAATAAGACTTGTTCATAAAATGGGCCTGAGATCAAAGTCAATATTCAGACCATTAGTGGTCAATGTTTTTAGAGAGGATATCCAGTAGGCTTCCCTTTGTAGTAGTAGAATCTCAATGTTACCTCCTCTCCTTGGTAGAGCAACATGCTCAATGCCTGTCTATTTGAGAGGAGAGAGGTTGATTAGCTGCTACTGGATAGTCAATGTTATTTAACAGTTTCACTCAATTATTAAGTTAATTAGAATGAATTATGACACACTCGTCACTAATGTCATTGGTTGCGCTAATTGCACTGTTGTCTATATAACCTGGTTTTAGCAATCATGACATTACCCTGAAGAGAACACAGTGATGCCGAAATGTTGGTGATTTACCCAATAACTTACCCAAATAGTTTATATATAGTGTTCAACTACAACATGGAAGCTGGTTATCCTGATGATGCTGTTTGAATGATTGGTTGTTCTGTCCAGGCATCTTGGCCAGAGAACACTAGACCTAACCTGCCCTAAGAGGAAGATCTGAAGTCCAGTCCATAGAGCCTTGTGATGTGAACAGGGTCCTATTTCCAACTCAGACCACATATAAGGTTTATCATAAGGTTTTTGATGCAACATGGAGTTGGTTCAGTACATAGGAGGTTTAAGCCAGAGTGGAAGAGAGGGGGGCTGTGGCCCTGGGCTCCAAGGGCCGTTCCAGGATCAACACGCTCCTCTCCAAGTCCATGTCAGTCTGGACCTCCTGAGTAGTGCCATGGGCCTTGGTTCATCCAGTCTTCCATTTCAGGACATCTTTGCCTAAATCCCTGTCCTTTATTTTCTAGAACAAAGAACACGTTTTACTGGATGTACACGTCATTTTCTCAATTTAAATGTAGTAAAACGTCTTCATTTTTACTTCTGCTTATCCCTCCTTTTCGCCGTCTCTTCAGCCTCCTCTGTCTGTGCTGTTAGCTGGAGATGGATAGAAGGCCTTTCTCATCAGCTGTGTCCAGGATCTGGCATATAACTGGAGACTCAACCTGATGGGAGAAAAAATAACCTGATCATGTTTATTTGCCATGTGTAGTGAATACACTGGAAACCTGACTCGCCCAAACCGCTTGCGGTAAAAACAGCAAGAATGGGTTTAACCTTAACATGGTGCGACAGTGATGTGTGTGTGCATTCTTACCCCAAGGACGTACTGGCAGGTCTGAGGCTCCAGCATGTACACAGTGACGGCATGGGGAGACTCAGACTCCTTACACCTGAGACACAGGACGGGCTTCAATCAGAGACCAGCTGTGTATTCAGTGACATGAAACGTTCTGAACAAGAATGCCAAGTGTGCAAAGCTGTCATCTAGGCAGAGGGAATCTCAAAGTCATGTGGATTTGTTTCAACACTTTTTTGGTTACTACATGATTCCATGTGTGTTATTTAATAGCTGATGTCTTCACTATTATTCTACAATGTACAAAATAGTAAGAAAAACTCTTGAATGAGTAGGCGTGCCCAAACTGGTACTGTATATTATATTAAGAGACCCTACTAGACCACACCAATGATGACTCACGATATACAGTGCCAGTCAAAAGTTTGGACACCTACTAATTCAAGTGTTTGAATTTTATACATTTTAGAATAATAGTGTAGATATCAAAACTATGGAAACACATATGGAATCATGTAAACTCAGCAAAAAAAGAAACGTCCCTTTCTTTCAAAAATTATTTGTAAAAATCCAAATAACTTCACAGATCTTCATTGTAAAGGGTTTAAACACTGTTTGCCATGCTATGAACCATGAACAATTAATGAACATGCACCTGTGGAACGGTCGTTAAGACACTAACAGCTTACAGACGGTAGGCAATTAAGGTCACAGTTATGAAAACAGGACACTAAAGAGGCCTTTCTATGGACTAATAAATTGCAATGTCCGTACTGTGAGACGCCTAAGACAGCGTTACAGGGAGACAGAACAATTGATCGTCCTCGCAGTGGCAGACCACGTGTAACAACACCTGCACAGGATTGGTATATTCAAACATCACACCAGCGGGACAGGTACAGGATGGCAACAACAACTGCCCGAGTTACACCAGGAACACACAATCAGTGCTCAGACTGTCGGCAATGGGCTTATAGGCCTGTTGTCTGATGAGGACCTGCCTTACATCACCGTTTCGGGTAGCCTTCCACAAACTTCCCACAATAGGTTGGGTGAATTTTGGCCCATTCCTCCTGACAGAGCTGGTGTAACTTAGTCAGGTTTGTAGGTCTCCTTGCTCACACACTTTTATAGTTCTGCCCACAAATCTTCTATAGGATTGAGGTCAGGGCTTTGTGATGGCCACTCCAAAACCTTGACTTTGTTGTCCTTAAGTCATTTTTCCACAACTTTGGAAGTCATTGTCCATTTGCGACAAAGCTTTAACTTCCTGACTGATGTCTTGAGATGTTACTTCAATATATCCACATAATTTTCTGTCCCTCATGATGCCATCTATTTTGTGAAGTGCACCAGTCCCTCCTGCAGCAAAGCACCCCTACAAAATGATGCTGCCACCCCCGTGCTTCATGGTTGGGATGGTGTTCTTCGGCTTGCAAGCATCCCCCTTTTTCCTCCAGACATAAATAACAATGGTCATTATGGCCAAGCAGTTATATTTTTGTTTCATCAGACCAGAGGACATTTCTCCAAAAAGTACGATCTTTGTCCCCATGTGCAGTTGCAAACCGTAGTCTGGCTTTTTTATGACGGTTTTGGAGCAGTGGTTTCTTCCTTGCTGAGCGGCCTTTCAGGTTATGCTGATATAGGCCTTGTTTTACTGTGGATATTGATACTTTGTACCCGTTTCCTCCAACATCTTCACAAGGTCCTTTGCTGTTGTTCTGGGATTGATTGGCACTTTTCGCACCAAAGTACGTTCATCTTTAGGAGAACGAACGCGTCTCCTTCCTGAGCGGTATGACGGCTGTGTGGTCCCATGGTGTTTATACTTGCGTACTATTGTTTGTACAGATGAATGTGGTACCTTCAGGCGTTTGGAAATTGCTCCCAAGGATGAACCAGACTTTTAAAAAATGTTCCCATGATGTCAAGCAAAGAGGCACTGAGTTTGAAGGTAGGCCTTGAAATACATCCACAGGTACACCTCCAATTGACTCAAATTATGTCAATCAACCTATCAGAAGCTAAAGCCATGACATCATTTTTTGGAATTTTCCAAGCTGTTTAAAAGCACAGTCAACTTAGTGTATGTAAACTTCTGACCCACTGGAATTGTGATACAGTGAATTAAGTGAAATAATCTGTCTATAAACAATTGTTGGAAACATTAATTGTGTCATGCACAAAGTAGATGTTCTAACCAACTTGCCAAAACTATAGTTTGTTAACAAGAAATGTGTGGAGTGGTTGAAAAACGAGTTTTAATGACTCCAACCTAAGTGTATGTAAACTTCTGACTTCAACTGTATATAAGAATATTAAGAGACCCTACTTGAGCTTGACGATGACCTGTCTGGGTTTCCCCGTCAGGTCACACACGTCCCCATGGCCGTAGAAGAGAGACACCAGTCTGGAGAGGAAGTACAACATCCATGAAGTCCTTATCCTGACTATCAATCAATGTGTTGTCATTAGAAAATCAGATTTCCTGGACCCTGAAGAATCCTATTCCTGGACTAAAACGCCCTTTCAATTGATATTCTCTTCTTTATCTTTGGACACCAGCCCCTAATGCCCCAATATTCATTAACATTGTGCTGATCAATGAAATCTTTTAAAAAAGTAAACGTATTGTATAGCTGACGGACGTACTTGACTTTCTGGACCCCGTCGTCTTTGAACTGGTAGGATCGGGCCACGTTCTTCTGAGCCCACAGCAGATGTTCCTCAGCGTTCCAACTGCCCACTACCACAATGTTCTTCCCCTGCTCCTTATCCTGGGAGAGAATCAATTCATCATCCTATATTAGATACTTTAACATAGCAAAAAATACACGAGGCACCCAGCCAGCCAAAACTGGAACATCTTTCAGTCTACAGGAAATCTAACATTACTGAGCTACTAAGTAAATAACCCTTACCTCATGGTACTGATGTACATGCTTCCCATAGCAGAACTCATACTTCCACCATCCCACTCCCTGCAACACACGTTCTAGACATCAGACAGAGGCTACAGTATGAAGAGTTGTGGGAGTTGAATTTACCACAATCAAGATGTAGAAACATCTCAAGGATGATCAATGGAAACAGGATGCAGCTGAGCTCAATTGAGTCTTATAGCAAAGGGCTGAATACTTATGTAAATAAGGTACGCGTTTGTTTTATAAATGTTGTAACATTTCTTAGAAACAGTTTTCGCTTTGTCATTATGGGGTATTGTGTGACGATTGCTGAGGGTTTTTATTATATTTAATCCATTTTTGAATAAGGCTGTAACGTAACAAAATGTGGAAAAAGTCAAGGGGTCTAAATACTTTGAAGGTACTGCATATTACATTGAATTAACAACAGCAGCCAATGAGCAGTAGCCAATATGTGGCTGTAGACAATGAGCAGGTGTCCCTTTCAACAGCCAGCCTATCAGCAGGCCTCATACTAACCCCATGGAGACAGTAGGAGCCACTCAGGAACTCTTTGATCAGCTGCTCGTCTGTCAGACGGGAAATGTGGGTGGTTCCCACGGTAACCTGGGTCTGCCCGCCCACCACCAGGGGCTTATGGGTAGAGGAGAAGGCCTCCTCTCTCATGGGGGACGTACTCTCCTCCTGGAGGACAAGAGAGGGGAGGAGGTGTTTAGTTAGAAGACATTAAACAGACAGCTTCTAAACCTGGGTTGCGTTCAGTACAGACAAAACAGTTATCAAATAGTGGGAATAGCTACCTACCCGAACTTGTCCAACAGGAATACACATTTTCGTTCTTCTGATCATGACCCTGTATTGCCCTATCAGTGGTGTAAAGTATTTACGTGCGTGAACAGGACAGAAAAGGTCCAATTCAGGCACTTATCAAGAAAACATCCCTGGTCATCCGTACTGCCTATGATCTGACAACTCACTAAACACAAATGTTTTGTTTCTGAATGATGTCTGAGTGTTGGAGTGTGCCCCTGGCTATCTGTACGTTGGTTTTTTACTTTTATTTGAGTAATTTCTATTAAGGTATCTTTACTTTTACTCACGTATGACAATTGGGTAATTTTTTCACCACTGTTCCCCACTACCATCACCTCTCAACATTCCCTTCTCTCCTGTCTTCTTTCACTCTCCCCTCTCTCTTTCTCCTCCCCTAGTCTCTCTCCTGTCTTCTTTCTCACTCTCCCCTCTCTCTTTCTCCTCCCCTAGCCTCTCTCCTGTCTTCTTTCTCACTCTCCCCTCTCTCTTTCTCCTCCCCTAGTCTCTCTCCTGTCTTCTTTCTCACTCTCCCCTCTCTCTTTCTCCTCCCCTAGTCTCTCTCCTGTCTTCTTTCTCACTCTCCCCTCTCTCTTTCTCCTCCCCTAGTCTCTCTCCTGTCTTCTTTCTGACTCTCCCCTCTCTCTTTCTCCTCCCCTAGTCTCTCTCCTGTCTTCTTTCTCACTCTCCCCTCTCTCTTTCTCCTCCCCTAGTCTCTCTCCTGTCTTCTTTCTCACTCTCCCCTCTCTCTTTCTCCTCCCCTAGTCTCTCTCCTGTCTTCTTTCTCACTCTCCCCTCTCTCTTTCTCCTCCCCTAGTCTCTCTCCTGTCTTCTTTCTCTAGTCTCTCTCCTGTCTTCTTCTCTCCCCTCTCTTTCTCCTCCCCTAGTCTCTCTCCTGTCTTCTTTCTCACTCTCCCCTCTCTTTCTCCTCCCCTAGTCTCTCTCCTGTCTTCTTTCTCACTCTCCCCTCTCTTTCTCCTCCCCTAGTCTCTCTCCTGTCTTCTTTCTCACTCTCCCCTCTCTCTTTCTCCTCCCCTCGTCTCCCCCCCTTTCTCACTTCTCTTTCCGGGGCAGCAGCAGCGGCAGTGAAGGGAGGTTTCAGCAGCTCCTCCTGCTCCCGGTCCATCTGAGAGAGACTATGAGGCCGCAGGGGAGAACCAGACATGGCCTGGCAGAAGATGGCATTCACTGGGGACGACTTGAACCTAACAGACCACGGGATAAAGATATAAGCCTCCATATCATTTCAAACAAGGTAGTCCCCTTTACTTATAGTTGAGAAATACATCATGAGGGGAACTTGTTGGGTTTGGGATGCAGTTTACAGTAGACCTGCTGGTACCTGTAATTTTATTTAACCCTTACTTTAACAGGTAAGTTGACTGAGAACACATTCTAATTGACAGCAACAACCTGGGGAATAGTTACGTAGGAGAGGGAGGATGAATGAGCCAATTGTAAACTGGGGATGATTAGGTGGCCATGATGGTATGAGGGCCAGACCGGGAATTTAGCCAGGACACCAGGGTTAACACCTCTACTCTTACGATAAGTAAGATTGGATTGGACACTGGATCTTTAGTGACCACAGAGAGTCAGGACACCCGTTTAATGTCCCATCCAAAAGATGGCACCCTACACAAGGCAATGTCCCCAATCACTGCCCTGGGGCATTGGGATATTTCTTTAGACAAGAGAAAAGAGGGCCTCCTACTGGCCCTCCAACACCACTTCCAGCAGCATCTGGTCTCCCATCCAGGGACTGACCCTGCTTAGCTTCAGTGGCAAGCCAGTAGTGGGGTGAAGGGTGGTATGCTGCTGTATTTTGGGTGTGTACCTCATTCTCTCTCTACCCACCTGTATTTGGGGTGTGCACAGATCAAAGGGGTCAGCACCACTACTTCGTACTCGCAGGTAGTGACCTCAGCGATAGAGAGGATCTCGTGCTTGGCTTCAGGGTGGCAGACATACAGCACGTTGGTGGAGCGAGGCGTGTTCTGTTTCAGGACACACGCCGTCCCGTGGGCCATCAACACCGGGTAGTATGGAGTCAGCTGGCCCTCCACGTTTTTAGTGGGAACCTAGAAACATTTATATTTTCATCGCTTAGCAGAGTCAATCGGCACATTCAACTTAGGTAGATAAACTAATCACAGCAAGTAAAACCTTCAAAATAGCGACCCATGATTAGAGAGAGAAATAAAACGAGAAAAGACAAAGTTCAAAGAAGTCTTACGAAGTGTTTTTTAAATGTATTTATGTGTATGAGTCAGAATGTTGAACAACCAACCTCTTTCTCAGCTTCTGGCGTGGGATCCATCTCCTCAACTTTCTCTACCTCTGCAATCTCTGTTCCTGAAGTGGCTGAAGACTCTGTCATCTTGGTCATGCTTCCCAAGACGTACTCCTGAACTTTGATCTGCCAGATCAACACGAAAGTCATGTTTTCTTATTTATTGCAACATAATTGATGGTAGACATTATAATGATGCCAATTTTGAAGTAACATAATTTCCCACGGACCTGTCCCGTTTCCTTCTCCTCATGGTATTGTCTCACATGTTTCCCATGACACACCTCATACGTCCAGTATGACTCAATCTATTAATTAACACCACAACAAATGCCAGAAGAGACAGTGGTTAGCCTATCCATAGAAAGTGACAGCACAGTACATGATATACACTACTGTTCAAAAGTTTGGGGTCACTTAGAAATGTCCTTGTTTTTTACTGAAAATACATTTTTTCCATTAAAATAACATCAAATTGATCAGAAATACTGCGTAGACATTGTTAATGTTGTAAATGACTATTGTAGCTGGAAACGGCAGATTGTTTATGGATTATCTACAGGAGTGATGGTTTCTGATAATGGGCCTCTGTACGCCTATGTAGATATTCCATAAAATAAATCTGCCGTTTCCAGCTACAATAGTCATTAACAATGTCTACACTGTATTTCTTATCAATTTGATGTTATTTTAATAGACCAAAAATATTGCTTTTCTTTCAAAAACAAGGACATATCTAAGTGACCCCAAACTTTGAAAGGTAGTATTTATTTGTATGTATTATAGATCCCCATTAGCTGCTGCCAAAGCAGGAGCTACTCCTCCTGGGGTCCAGCTAAATTAAGGTGATTTATACAACTTTAAAACATTACAATACATTCACAACACACTGTGTCCCCTCAGACCCCTACTCCACCACATTACTAAATCCACGTGTATGTTATTGTATGTGTGTGTGTGTGTCAATACTTGTGTTGCTTCACAGTCCCCACTGTTCCATAAGGTGTATATCTGTTTTTTAAAATCTAATTTCACTGCTTGCATCAGTTACTTGATGTGGAATAGAGTTCCATGTAGTCATGGCTCTATGTAGTACTATGTGCCTTCCATAGTCTGTTATGGGCTTGGGGACTGTGAAGAGACCTCTGGTGGCATGGCTTGTGGGGTATGCATGGGTGTCCGAGCTGTGTGTCGGTAGTTTAGACAGTGTACATCTATAGCATGTGATCCCTGGGGGGGGTGACATTATTAGTGTTGCAGTGGTACTCAATATAGCCTATATTTAGACAGAAGTAGAAGTGAAACGGTTCAGTTCTCACTCTGTAGGAGCAGCTGCTCTCTTTGAACAGTGGGTCCAGCAGATCACCTGGAGTGGGACCAGCGTATGCCTTGTCATCATCCTGAGAGAGAGAGGTGAGGAGAGAGAAAAAGAGAGGGAGCGGAGAGAGAAAAAGAGAGGGAGCGGAGACAGGCAGAAAGACAAACAGACACAGAGGGGGACAGGAGGATAAGTGAGAAGCAATGTTGTTGTAATGAGTGAAACTGAAAATGATTACTCGAACTCACACCATCTCCATTTGACAAGGAAGGCAGGAGACATTTGTATTTCTCCTTCTCTGTTGTTGTCATGATGACAAAGTCATCTTCTTTGTAGAAGGCACCTGAGGTTGGCTATGGAAGGACAGATTTAGGGTCAGATGTTGTGTAAGTGCTCTACTTTGCAGCAGTCATAACAGGCAAACTATGCATAGTCAGTTTCTGCGTTGGCAGTCATATGACAACAGCCATAACAAGGAATACCAGCTAGCTAGGCTTAACATACTTTATCACCATTTAAAACTAGCTAGCTAACGTTCACTTTTCAATGAAATCATAAATAACCAGCCATGATTTAACGTTAACTATGACAAAAACTATATGTATTCTCTATCACACAACCGCACAACACTCACCAGGGTGAATTCGGACCCGGGCCAGTTAATTTTGAATGGGATTTCATCAGTAAACGAAGGAGATCCACCTCTGTTAGCCGACACACCACAATAGACCTCCAACAAACCCCCAAACAACACGAACAACAGCCGAGTTCCGTCCATTACCTCTGCAAGGCTCGATCGCTAACTACCTTCTACTGTGCCTGCCAAGGCATGAGATAGCTAACCTGAGTTAAAACCGGGTTAGCTTTGGAGTTAATCGTAAAATTATGAATCCATCTGGCTGTCTCTCTTTCATTTGTCAACACAGCGAACAGGAAGTATCCAGTCGTTTGCCACGTCTATTTCCGGTACATCCGGTTTAGCCAGCTTTGGGACACAACATCGGCAGTCTGTATTGGTTGGACTCCCTGTATTGGGTGGACTCCCACAATATACCCGGCTTCACCAAAAAATACGTTTCCTGTCAACAAAAGCATATGGTTAATCTTTAGGAACTCTACTTACCAGAAACCAACCTTACTAAAGCACAAACTGTTCGGGTCATTCTGTGCTGGCCTACTCACAGGGATCCTACATTTTTATTTATTTATTTTACTAGGCAAGTCAGTTAAGAACAAATTCTTATTTTCAATGACGGCCTAGGAACAGTGGGTTAACTGCAGATTTGTACCTTGTCAGCTCAGGGATTTGAACTTGCAATCTTCCGGTTACTAGTCCAACGCTCTAACCACTAGGCTACGCTGCCGCCCCTCACCCTTCGACCAATGCCCACCCTCCCCTACTTTCCTCAGGGTCTCAGGTGGTAGTTGTAATACTGTTGCACCTTGTATATAGCCTCGGTATTGTTATTTTACTTTTTATTTAAAAAATACTTTAGTTTATTTCGTAAATATTTTCTTAACTGTATTTTGTGAACTGCATTGTTGACCCTTTTTTGATACCATTTGAAAGGAAACACTTTGAAGTTTGAGGAAATGTTAATTTAATGTAGGAGAATATAACACATTAGACCTGGTAAAAGATAATACAAAGAACAAACCAAGCGCTTTCTTGTTTTTTTTTTGTACCATCATCTTTGAAATGCAAGAGAAAGGCCAATATATAATTTTTGAATCTAAGCGCAATTTAGATTTTGGACACTAGATGGCATCAGTGTATGTACAAAGTTTTGGACTGATTCAATTAACCATTTTATTTCTGTTCAAAATGTTGTAGCAAGACTGACCAAATGTGCCTAATTGGTTCATAACTGTGCACTCTCATCAAACAATAGCATGGTATTCTTAAACTATACTATACTACTGTAAATTGGACAGTGCAGTTAGATTAACAAGAATTTAAGCTTTCAGCCAATAACATATATGTCTATGTCCTGGGAAATGTTCTTGTTACTTACAACCTCATGCTAATCACATTAGCCTACTTTTGCTCAACTGTCCTGCGGGGGACCCACCGATCCAGTACAGGTTTTAAAGGCCTGAGGTTTATAGTTTTTCAAAGCTTTGCCTTCCGAGTACACATTGAGATATGGATGAAGTTGCACTTCCTAGGGCTTCCACTAGCTTGGATCGAGGGCTGAGGTTTTTGCCTGCCATATGAGTTCTGTTATACTCACATACATCATTCAAACAGTTTTAGAAACTTCAGAGTGCTTTCTATCCAAATTTCACTTTTGGGCCTGAGTAGCAGGCAGTTTACTCTGGGAACCTTTTTATCCAAGCTACTCAATACTTCCCCCCAGTCCCAAATAAGTTTTTATAGGTCCTCAATGATGTCACCATTGACCTAGATTCTAAGCAATGTTGTGCTGCTATTTTTATTGACTTGGCCTAAGCTTTTGATATGGTATACCATTAAATTCTTGTGGGCCGGCTAAGGAATATTGGTGTCTCTGAGGGGTCTTTGGCCTGGTTTGCTAACTACCTCTCTCATAGAGTACAGTGTTTAAAGTCTGAAAATCTGCTGTCTCAGCCACTGCCTGTCACCAAGGGAATACCGCAATGCTCAATCCTAGGCCCCGCAATCTTCTCAATTTCCATCAACAACATAGCTCAGGCAGTAGGAAGCTCTCTGATTCATTTATATGTAGATGATTGTCAATGCAGGGTGTAGCTGGTGCATGGAAGTCAGGCGCAGGAGAGCAGAGATGAGTGAACACGAAGCACTTTACTGAGGCATTTGTAAGAACAGAACGCAACAGCATCACAAAAAAAACAAATGCCCAAAACAAGTAAGGCAGCACAAAGTACGACAAACCAAGTACAATGTACCGGCTGCCATAAATCACGGGTACACATAAAACCCGGCGCTAACCAGCCGGAAGCGTGCCAACCTCGACAATAAACAATACCCCACACAGACATGGAGCGAACAGAGGGCTAAATACACATAGCAATTATGAGGAAACAAGGTGTGCAGGAAAACAAGACAAAACAAATGGAAAATGAAAGGTGGAGCGGTGATGGCTAGAAGACCGGTGACGTCGACCGCCGAACACCGCCCAAACAAGGAGAGGGACCGACTTCAGCGGAAGTCGAGACAATGATACTGTCTTATATTCAGCTGGCCCCTCCCCATATTTTGTGTTAAATGCTCTACTACAAAACTTTCTTAGTGTCCAGCAAGCTTTCTCTATCCTTAACCTTGTTCTGAACACCTCCAAAACAAAGTTCATGTAGTTTGGTAAGAAGAATGCCCCTTTCCCCATAGGTGTGATTACTACCTCTGAGGGTTACGAGCTTCAGGTAGTCACCTCATATAAGTACTTGGGAGTATGGCTTGGCAGTACACTGTCCTTCTCTCAGCACATATGAAAGCTGCAGGCTAAAGTTAAATCTAGACTTGGTTTCCTCTATCGTAATCGCTCCTCTTTCACCCCAGCTGCCAAAATAACTCTGATTCAGATGACCATCCTACCCATGCTAGATTACGGAGACATAATTTATAGATCAGCATGTAAGGGTGCTCTCGAGCGGCTAGATGTTCTTTACCATTCGGCCATCAGGTTTGCCACCAATGCTTCTTATAGGATACATCACTGCACTCTATACTCCTCTGTAAACGAGTCATCTCTGTATACCTGTCGCAAGACCCACTGGTTGATGCTTACTTATAAGACCCTCTTAGGCCTCACTCCCCTTTATCTGAGATATCTACTGCAGCCCTCATCCTCCACATACAACACCCGTTCTGCCAGTCACATTCTGTTTAAGGTCCCCAAAACGCACACATCTCTGGGTCGCTCGTCTTTTCAGTTCGCTGCAGCTAGCGACTGGAACGAGCTGCAACAAACACTCAAACTGGACAGTTTTATCTCAATCTCTTCATTCAAAGACTCAATCATGGACACAATTACTGACAGTTGTTGCTGCTTTGCGTGATGTATTGTTCTCTCTACCTTCTTGCCCTTTGTGCTGTTGTCTGTGCCCAATAATGTTTGTACCATGTTTTGTGCTGCTACGATGTTGTGTTGCAACTATGTGGTTGTCATGTTGTGTTGCTACCATGCTGCCTTGCTATGCTGTTATTATTAGGTCTGTCTTTATGTAGTGTTGTCTCTCTTGTTGTGATTTGTGTTTTGTCCTATATTTATTATTATTTTTGTTTGTTTTTACATAAAAACAAAAATCCCAGCCCCCGTCCTCGCGGCTCTTTTGCCTTCGGTCGGCCGTCATTGTAAATAAGAATTTGTTCTTAACTGACTTGCCTAGTTAAATAAAGGTTAAATAAAAAATAATATGTTTTACAACTTTACAACCACGTCGTAAATTCCCTTTAGAGACTCGTCTCCCTGACCATGCCATTTGGGAGAGAGAGGGTCGCAATTGAACAAAAGAACTCTCCCGCCAAATTCTACTACATCCCAGAATTTGAAAATTAAACAATATTCCTATTTTTGAGAATTTGTAAAAGGTCGGTGGAGAAGCCAGCTACAACCCGGTCTGGTTGGTTTCATGTTTATGACCTCATTAAAGACAATATAGCCACATTACCCTAACTCTGTTTTATACAGGTACCTAAATTATGACGCTTGCATCTAATTATTGTATAAACTGAGTGAGTAAAGATGATTTGCGAAATGATGTAATGTGATGTTAACCTTTAAAATGAGAGAATTGGTCTTCATTGTAAAGTTTCACTAAGTCAGTAGCCACGCCCAAGTGAGTGGACATTGGTTGGAAATGATGAACCAACCCCTTTTCTAAATTTCTAAAAAAGCCCCCGTGACCCAAAGTCAACTAATTTCCAAATAACGGGGGTACTTGTCTTCCACGTTGAAAAGGTCTAATTTCAACTCTACAGGCCAGGAAATGAGAGAGCTTGTGCCAAACGTGAAATGGTATTAACTCTGAACTATTGATCACCTAAAGAAGAAGTGCATATGAAACTAACATAAACTCAGCATAAAAATAAACGTCCTGTTTTTCAGAGATCATTTGTAAAAATCCAAATAACTTCACAGATCTTCATTGTAAAGGGATTAAACACTGTTTCCCGTGCTTGTTCAATTAACCATAAACCTTTAATGAACATGCACCTGTGGAACGGACGTTAAGACACTAACAGCTTACAGACGGTAGGCAATTAAGGTCACAGTTATGAAAACTTAGGACACTAAAGAGGCCTTCCTACTGACTCTGAAAAACACCAAAAGAAAGATGCCCAGGGTCCCTGCTCATCTGCGTGAACGTGCCTTAGGCATGCTGCAAGGAGGCATGAGGACTGCAGATGTGGCCAGGGCAATAAATTGCAATGTCCATACTGTGAGACCCCTAAGACAGCGCTACAGGGAGACAGGGCGGACAGCTGATCGTCCTCGCAGTGGCAGACCACGTGTAACAACACCTGCACAGGATCGGTACATCCAAACATCACACCTGCGGGACAGGTACAGGATGGCACCAACAACTGCCCGAGTTACACCAGGAACGCACAATCCCTCCATCAGTGCTCAGACTGTCCACAATAGGCTGAGAGAGGCTGGACCGAGGGCTTGTAGGCCTGTTGTAAGGCAGGTCCTCACCAGACATCACCAGCAACAACATCACCTATGGGCACAAACCCACCGTCGCTGGACCAGACAGGACGTCTTCACTGATGAGTTGCGCTTTTCTGTCACCAGGGGTGATGGTCGGATTCACATTTATCGTCGTAGGAATGAACGTTACACCGAGACATGTACTCTGGAGCGGGATCGATTTGGAGGTGAAGGGTCCGTCATGGTCTGGGGCGGTGTGTCACAGCGCCATCGAACTGAGCTTGTTGTCATTGCAGGAAATCTCAACGCTGTGTGTTACAGGGAAGACATCCTCCTCCCTCATCTGGTACCCTTCCTACAGGCTCATCCTGACATGACCCTCCAGCATGACAATGCCACCAGCCATACTGCTCGTTCTGTGCGTGATTTCCTGCAAGACAGGAATGTCAGCACTCTGCCATGGCCAGCGAAGAGCCCTGATCTCAATCCCATTGAGCAAGTCTGGGACCTGTTGGATCGGAGGATGAGGGCTTGGGCCATTCCCCCCAGAATTGTCCGGGAACTTGCAAGTGTCTTCGTGGAAGAGTGGGGTAACAACTCACAGCAAGAACTGACAAATCTGGTGCACTAAATGAGGAGGACATGCACTGCAGTACTTAATGCAGCTGGTGGCCACAACAGATACCGACTGTTACTTTTGATTTTGACCCCCCCTTTGTTCAGGGACACATTATTCCATTTCTGTTCGTCACATGTCTGTGGAACTTGTTCAGTTTATGTCTCAGTTGTTGAATCTTGTTATGTTCATACAAATATTGACACATGTTAAGTTTGCTGAAAATAAACGCAGTTGACAGTGAGAGGACGTTTCTTTTTTTTCTGAGTTTATATCAGACATATGAGCAAATCTAGTATGAGAACACTGACCGACGAGGAAGCATCTCCAGAGAGAGATGAATCTCTCAGACCATGTGAACCTCTCCACGACGATCCGGAATAATCTACAAAGGACAATGGCGATCTCGACTGGGCAAACCAGAGCCTCACACCACCAGCTCAACTATCGAAGCCAGCTTCACGTAAATACCATGCATTTTTTCTGAATGAGCGACTGTTAGTGGCATATGTATTTATGCGAAAATAGCTTCCCAGGTTCGATAGAGACAGATGTTCCTTAGCCTTCCTTCCAAACCCCCTTCTCTTCTCTCTGAATCTATCGTGTTATAACTAAATAGTTTTTCTTGTTTAGTCCACTCGGGACTGTATTTTACTGTATAATGTTATTATGTATTGTATATTCTATAATTGTTTACTTAGTTAGTAAATAAATAATTGAGCCAATTGGTGTATGGATGATTTATAGTAAAGGCTGCATTCGTGCATGTCACGATCGTCGTAATAACATTTAGACCAAAGCGCAGCGTGATATGGGTTCCACATGTTTATTGAATGAAACACACAAAAACAATAATTAACGAACGAAACGTGAAGTAAATGAAGTGCTCACAGGCAACTACACATTAACAAGATCCCACAAAACACAGTGGGGAAATGGCTGCCTAAATATGATCCCCAATCAGAGACAACGAAAAATAGCTGCCTCTGATTGGGAACCATACCGGGCCAACATAGAAATAAACAACCTAGATTACCCACCCTAGTCATACCCCGACCTAACCAAAATAGAGAATAAAAAGGCTCACTATGGTCAGGGCGTGACAGTGCAGATAGCCAAAAATGTTATCACGTTTGGAATGAGAACTGATGAGGTAGTAATTCATTAATAGAAGACTGCACTCGATAAGATATGAACAAATCTTTCGAGTCGATTCGTGAAATAGATTCTATAAACATTTTCCCATGGTCCCCCGACTTCCTAGTTAATTAAAGTTTACATGATTCATTTAATCACGTGATAATAATTACATATAGAGAATTGATTTGATAAAATAACAGTCTTCACATTTTATGACAAGCCAGAGACTAGACAATCGCATCTGTGCCGAGACCAGTCTTACTTGTCTTCGTGGCACAGCTGTTACATCAGCATATGTCCCTTTCTGCGCTGCTCTCACCCTGGAAACTTCAGTCTGTCTCACTCGCACAGGACATTTCTGATCCCCAGCAACATGGCCACCACCACAATTGAAACACTCCACTTTTTACACCTAAACTACACATTTTTTGTCCCATGGCCCCCTGCACACTTCTCACGCTTCAAAATGTACCTCCTACATACTGCTGCAACATGACCATACACTTGGCACCTGAAACATCGTAATGGGTTCTGAACAAAAGTTCTCACAGGAAAATTTATTAGGTACACCCGTCTAGTTCCGGGGTCGGACACCTTTGCCTCCACAACAAACTGAATTCTTTGGGGTATTCTAGATGCGATGCGATGGCATCACACAGTTGCCGCAGATTGGACGGTGGTACATTCTTGCTGTGAACAGCCTGTTCCATCTCATCCCATTGATACTCTATTGGGTTGAGGTTTGGGGGCTGTGCTGGCCACTCAAGTAAACTGAACTCACTGTCATGTTCCAGGATAGGTTTTTTCACTCCTCAATTGTTGGTGATCGCGTGCCCACTGCTTCTTCTAGTTTTTAGCTGATAGGAGTGGAACCCGGTGTGGTCGTCTACTGCAATAGCCTCTCCTGTACATGACTCAAAGGAGAAAGTACTCTACTTGTATTTCTCAGTCGGTTTGGGTTCGCACCATGCACCGCCTCACTTCTTCTCTGTTCTTCCATCTCTGTGTGGGACTTCAGTCAACTCAGTATCGAGCCGCCCGGTGCTGATTTCTTTTTTCTATCGACCTTGCTTATAAACAAAATTGAAAATGTTAATCAAAATAGTGATATATGGCACCTGCACACTGTAAAGGAAAGTCATGAAATGTACATACATTTTTCTGAAATAACTTGGTGTGCAGAACACTGTACAAAACAATTGTGCCATCTATATAAAAAAAAAGTAAACTGAAGGTGGTGGAACCGTCTGTTCAATGTCAGTTTCATTCTTTAACACAGAGAGAGAGAGAGAGAGATGGAGACAGAGCGAGAGAGCGAGTCAGGCTCCAGCCAGGCAGGTGTGTTTATTAGGATTCCTCTTCCTTCTCCAGACAGGCAGGCAGACAGAAAGACAAACAGACTGCCAGACAGGCTACAGCTTAGCTCTGGTCTGCTCTGGTCTGCTCTCTGTCTCTCTGTCTCCCCCTCTCTCTCTCTGTCTCTCTGTCTTTTTGTCTCTCTCACCTTCTCCCTGTTTCCCCCCACTCCTTCCCTCCCTCCTTCCCTCCCTCTCTCTCTCTCTCTCTCGCTCTCTCTGCTTATTTTATTTCATAATATACATCATTTAAAACGGCCAAGTTCTATTCACAATGGTATACAGTTGGTAAGAGACAGACATTCCGTAAATACTAGGAATAGATTGTCCACCATCTATGCGTTATCCAGACAGAAAAGAGAAATAGGCATAAGAACATTTACTTTCTCTCTCTCTCCTCCTCTCTCTCTGTCCCCCCTCCCCCTCCCCTCTCTCTCTCTCTCTAAATTCAATTTAATTCAATATGCACTACTGGCATGACATAACATGTACTTATTGCCAAAGCATACTTTGGATATTTACAATATTAAGATAATAAGAATCAAAATTGTCAATGGGAGAATTTTCTCTCTCTCTCTCTCTCTCTCTCTCTCTCTCTCTCTCTCTCTCTCTCTCTCTCTCTCTCTCTGTCTCTCTCTCTCTCTCTCTCTCTCTCTCTCTCTCTCTCTCTCTCTCTCTCTCTCTCTCTCTCTCTCTCTCTCTCTCTCTCTCTCTCTCTCTCTCTCTCTCTCTCTCTCTCTCTCTCTCTCTATCTATCTCTGTCTCTGTCTCTGTCTCTCTCTCTCAATTCAATTCAAGGGCTTTATAGGCATGGGAAACATGTGTTAACATTGCCAAAGCAAGTGAGGTAGATAATATACAACAGTGAAATAAACAATGGAAATTTACAGTAAAAATTACACAAACAGAAGTTTCAAAACAATAAAGACATTACAAATGTCATATTACGTATATATACAGTGTTGTAACGATGTACAATTGGTTAAGGGTACACAAGATAAAATAAATAAGCATAAATATGGGTTGTATTTACAATGGTGTTTGTTCTTCACTGGTTGCCCTTTTCTTTGGCAACAGGTCACAAATCTTGCTGCTGTGATGGCACACTGTGGAATTTCACCCAGTAGATATGGGAGTTTAACAAAGTTGGGTTTGTTTTCGAATTCTTTGTGGGTCTGTGTAATATGAGGGAAATATGTGTCTCTAATATGGTCATACATTGGACAGGAAATTAGGAAGTGGAGCTCAGTTTCCACCTCATTTTGTGGGCAGTGAGCACATAGCCTGTCTTCTCTTGAGAGCCATGTCTGCCTACGGTGGCTTTTCTCAATAGCAAGGCTATGATCACTGAGTCTGTACATAGTCAAAGCTTTCCTTAAGTTTGGGTCAGTCCCAGTGTTCAGGTATTCTGCCACTGTGTACTATAATATAAATAAAAATAATATGCCATTTAGCAGACGCTTTTATCCAAAGCGACTTACAGTCATGTGTGCATACATTCTACGTATGGGTGGTCCCGGGAATCGAACCCACTACCCTGGCGTTACAAGCGCCATGCTCTACCAACTGAGCTACAGAAGGACCAGGGCCAAATAGCATTCTAGTTTGCTCTGTTTTTTTTGTTAATTCTTTCCAATGTGTCAAGTAATTATCTTTTTGTTTTCTCATGATTTGATTGGGTCTAATTGTGCTGCTGTCCTGGGGCTCTGTGTGGTGTGTTTGTGTTTGTGAACGAACAGAGCCCCAGGACCAGCTTGCTTAGGGGACTCTTCTCCAGGTTCACCTCTCTGTAGGTGATGGCTTTGTTATGGAAGGTTTGGGAATCACTTCCTTTTAGGTGGTTCTAGAATTTAATGGCTCTTTTCTGGATTTTGATAATTAGCGGGTATCAGCCTAATTCTGCTCTGCATACATTAATTGGTGTTCTACGTTGTACACAGAGGATATTTTTGCAGAATTCTGCATGCAGAGTCTCAATTTGGTGTTTGTCCCATTTTGTGAAATCTTGGTTGGTGAGCGGACCCCAGACCTCACAACCATAAAGGGCAATGGGCTCTATGACTGATTCAAGTATTTTTAGCCAGATCCTAATTGGTTTGTTGAATTTTATGTTCCTTTTGATGGCATAGAATGCCCTTCTTGCCTTGTCTCTCAGATCGTTCACAGCTTTGTGGAAGTTACCTGCGGTGCTGATGTTTAGGCCAAGGTATATATAGTTTATTGTGTGCTCTAGGGCAATGGTGTCAAGATGGAATTTGTATTTGTGGTCCTGGTGACTGGATCTTTTTTGGAACACCATTATTTTGGTCTTACTGAGATTTACTGTCAGGGCCCAGGTCTGGCAGAATCTGTGCAGAATATCTAGGTGCTGCTGTAGGCCCTCCTTGGTTGGTGACAGAAGCACCAGATCATCAGCAAACAGTAGACATTTGACTTCAGATTCTAGTAGGGTGAGGCTGGGTGCTGCAGACTTTTCTAGTGCCCGCGCCAATTCGTTGATATATATGTTGAAGAGGGTGGGGCTTAAGCTGCATCCCTGTCTCACCCCACGGCCCTGTGGGAAGAAATGTGTGTTTTTTGCCCATTTTAACCGCACACTTGTTGTTTGTGTACATGGATTTTATAATGTTGTATGTTTTACCCCCAACACCACTTTCCATCAATTTGTATAGCAGACCCTCATGCCAAATTGAGATGAAGGCTTTTTTTAAATCAACAAAACATGACAAGACTTTACCTTTCTTTTGGTTTGTTTGGTTGTCAATTAGGGTGTGCAGGGTGAATACATGGTCTGTTTTACGTTAATTTGGTAAAAAGACAATTTAACATTTGCTCAGTACATTGTTTTCATTGAGGAAATGTATGAGTCTGCTGTTAATGATAATGCAGAGGATTTTTCAAAGGTTGCTGTTGACGCATATCCCACGGTAGTTATTGGGGTCAAATTTGTCTCCACTTTTGTGGATTGGGGTGATCAGTCCTTGGTTCCAAATATTGGGGAAGATACCAGAGCTAAGGATGATGTTAAAGAGTTTTAGTATAATTGGAATTGGAATTTGTTGTCTGTATATTTGATCATTTCATTAAGGATACCATCAACACCACATGCCTTTTGGGTTTTTATTTTGTCCTGTAGCTCATTCAAGGTAATTGGAGAATCCAGTTGGTTCTGGTAGTCTTTAATAGTTGATTATAAGATTTGTATTTGATCCTGTATATGTTTTTTGCTCTTTATTCTTTAGTATAGAGCCAAAAAGATTGGAGAAGTGGTTTACCCATACATCTCCATTTTGGATAGATAATTATTTGTGTTGTTGTTTGTTTAGTGTTTTACAATTTTCCCAAAAGTGGTTAGAGTCTATGGATTCTTCAATTACATTGAGCTGGTTTCTGATGTGCTGTTCTTTCTTTTTCCGTAGTGTATTTCTGTATTGTTTTAGTGATTCACCATAGTGAAAGCGTAGACTCAGGTTTTCCGGGTCTCTATGTTTTTGGTTGGACAGGTTTCTCAATTTCTTTCTTAGATTTTTTGCATTCTTCATCAAACCATTTGTCATTGTTGTTAATGTACCTACCATAGGAGTCCCCTCAAAGCCTACCATTGACTATGTACATACTCAGCGTGCGACAGAGCTGCAGGAGTTGTGACCCATTTTTGTTGGTTATGTTGTCATAGTTGTGCCTAGGGGGGCATATGTGGAAGGGAATGCTGTCACCTGTAGGCAGGTGTTTGTCCCCCTGTGTGCTGAGGGTGTCAGGTTCTTGTCCGGTTCTGTCATTTAGGTCACCACAGACTGACTAGTACATGACCCTGGGCCTGGAAATGATTGATTTCCCCCTCCAGGATGGAAAGCTGTCTTTATCAAAGTATGGGGATTCTAGTGGGGGGATATAGGTAGCACACAGGAGGACATTTTTCTCTGTTAAGATGATTTCCTTTTGAATTTCTAGCCAAATGTAAAATGTTCCTGTTTGGATTAATTTAATGGAGTGAGTTAGGTCTGCTCTATACCAAATTAGCATACCCACTGAGTCCCTTCCCTGTTTCACACCTGGTAGTTTGGTGGATGGGACTACCAGCTCTCCTGTAACCTAGAGGGCAACCAGTGGGTCCGTCTCCTCTATACCAGGTTTCTTGCAGGATGACAATGTCTGTATTTCAGATTTCTTTGGTGAAGTCCGGGTTCCTGCTCTTTAGGCCAAAGGCAGATGACCTCAGGCCTTGGATATTCGAGGATGAGATAGTGAAGACTTTGTGTTGCATAAAGTGTCCAATGTTGTTAGTCGTGTGGTTTGGCCTCAGGCCAGTAAGTGTGAGCAGAGCCTGCTGAGCATCTGGTACATGCCATTGGTTTGGGCTAGTGTAAGAGTGGGGGTTGGGCCTGTTTTCCCGCTGACTACCTGGGCGTATGTGTGGCTTCCATGTTGAGGCCCCCTTTGCGGGGGTGGGGTGCATGGGGTGGGCAGGAGTGGCATAGGTCTGATCTGAAGGGGCCTAAATGGGGTGTGGGCATGATTGACATGTGGGGGTGTTGATTGGTTGGGGTGTGGATGTGGGGGGGGACTACGTTTGAGAGCGATGTCCTTTAGAAAGGTGGGCACTACTGCCTTGTAGAGGTGGGCCTGGTCAAAGAGGCTGTTCAAGTCCAGGGTGGAGTGGTGGGCCAGGAAAACTTTTGGTTTTAAGGCACAGTCACGGGAAATACTTGCGTTTACCCGCTGTATTGTGGCAGGGTGGAATTCTTTTCCTGGTAGCAGGGTGGAGATAACCACTTGTGCGTTGGGGACAGTAGAATAAGCTTTTTCAATCACTCCCTTCAGTGCAGTGGCCACCCTTTCCTGCTGGGCTCTCAGGTTGTTTGTGCCTGTGTTTATTATTATGTGGCTAGGTGAACCTCGTTGGTCCTCAGACAGAAGGTCTAGGGCGCGCTGCGTGTTTGGACACCAGAGTTTAGACACACTGTTTTTGGGAAAAATTATTTTTTCTTGTACATATTTCCCATTTGAGTCCATAAGGAGAAAAATCCATGTCTTGTGTATGTCCTCAGTGGGTGTGGGGGGGTTGTCAGAAGGGCTATCAGGGTGGCTGACAGGGGGGTCGCTCAGAGGGGGTGAGAGCCGCTGGGCTTGGGGTTCTTTATTTGTCTGTTCTGCTGTGATGTCGATGCTATGGTCAGGATCTGGTGTGGACTGTTCTGCTGTGGTTTCGAGACTTTTGTCAGTTGCTGAGGTGGGCTGTTCTGCTGGCTTCTCTGCAGGGGTGGCCACCTCTCTAGTGGGTTGTTCTCTGTCACACGCCACCCCCCTCAACCTCTCCTCCAGCAGTCTGATCATCTCTCTCTCTCTCTCTCTATCTCTCTCTCTCTCTCTCTCTCTCTCTCTCTCTCTCTCTCTCTCTCTCTCTCTCTCTCTCTCTCTCTCTCTCTCTCTCTCTCTCTCTCTCTCTCTCTCTCTCTCTCTCTCTCTCTCTCTCTCTGTGTTTGTGAGTGAGTGTGCCTCTCTAGGGGACAGGAGACACATCAATGTTACGACAGCCTTTCCTTTCAGAGGAATGAGTTGGTCTGTTCCACAAGCTCTTACTGACGGATGGAGTAAAGACAGAGCAGATTGGAGAGGAGGAGATGGCTGAACTGGCTAAACTCCCTCAGCCCTCTAGTTGTTCAACTCATTTGTCTGGTCTGGTCTGCTATGACTTTGGATGTATTTTTAATCATGTTAAAAATACATATTCTATATGTAGGACATACTATTTAAGTGATTCACAATCCAGGCCTGTCTAGAATGTTAATAACTCATGACTCATCACATACGTTGCTGCTACTGTTCATTATTTATCCTGTTGCCTAGTCACTTTACCCCTACCTATATGTGTAATATACCTCAACTATCTCATACTCCTGCACATTGACGCAGTACTGGTACCCCATGTAAATAGCCAAGTTATCATTACTCAGTACTGGTGCTCCGTGTATATAGCCAAGTTATCATTACTCAGTACTGGTGCTCCTTGTATGTAGCCAAGTTATCATTACTCAGTACTGGTACCCCGTGTATATAGCCAAGTTATCATTACCCAGTACTGGTGCTCCTTGTATGTAGCCAAGTTATCATTACTCAGTACTGGTACCCCATGTATATAGCCAAGTTATCATTACTCAGTACTGGTACCCCGTGTATATAGCCACGTTATCATTACTCAGTACTGGTACCCCGTGTATATAGCCACGTTATCATTACTCAGTACTGGTACCCCGTGTATATAGCCACGTTATCATTACTCAGTACTGGTACCCCGTGTATATAGCCACGTTATCATTACTCAGTACTGGTACCCCGTGTATATAACCAAGTTATCATTACAGAGTACTGGTACCCCATGTATATAGCCAAGATTGTGTATTTATTCCTCTTGTTTTTATTTTTCTATAGTTTCATTTCTTTCTCTCTGTATTGTTAGGAAGGGCCTGTTAGCATTTCACTGTTAGTCTACACATGTTGTTTACAAAGCATGTGACAAATAACATTTTATTTGATTTCGATTTGATCTTTCTTACTAAGACCTTGAAATAATGTTTATCAGGCAAATATATACTTAGTCTTCTTACTTATTTTTTTTATGTTTTTTTAATCTGTGCAGTCCACTTTCTGCTTGAGACAGTTTTTGACTGTCCTGCATCATTTAAGTCTAGTGGAGAATGGCCTCAACTCTGCCCCCCAGTGGACTCTCACCTTCAGGCACGATCCCAGGCCACACTATGCCTCAACTCTGCCCCCCAGTGGACTCTCACCTTCAGGCACGATCCCAGGCCACACTATGCCTCAACTCTGCCCCCCAGTGGACTCTCACCTTCAGGCATGATCCCAGGCCACACTACGCCTCAACTCTGCCCCCCAGTGGACTCTCACCTTCAGGCCACACTATGCCTAAACTCTGCCCCCCAGTGGACTCTCACCTTCAGGCACGATCCCAGGCCACACTATGCCTCAACTCTGCCCCCCAGTGGACTCTCACCTTCAGGCACGATCCCAGGCCACACTATGCCTCAACTCTGCCCCCCAGTGGACTCTCACCTTCAGGCACGATCCCAGGCCACACTATGCCTCAACTCTGCCCCCAGTGGACTCTCACCTTCAGGCACGATCCCAGGCCACACTATGCCTCAACTCTGCCCCCCAGTGGACTCTCACCTTCAGGCACGATCCCAGGCCACACTAAGCCTCAACTCTGCCCCCCAGTGGACTCTCACCTTCAGGCATGATCCCATTTATTGCCTTACCTCTCTTATCTTACCTCATTTGCACACACTGTATATAGACTTTTTCTATTGTATTATTAACTGTATGTTTGTTTATTCCATGTGTAAGTCTGTGTTGCTGTATGTGTCGAACTGCTGTGCTTTATCCCGGCCAGGCCCAGTTGTAAATGAGAACTTGTTCTCAGCTAGCCTACCTGGTTAAATAAAGGTGCAATAATCTGCATGGCTGCTGTGAAACCATATATTTCACGTCTATAGGCATTTATTACCGTCCTTGTTTTCGTAATTGTGCAACTATTCATGTCATTCATATTCTGCTTGGTCAGCATCTTCTGGCTCGTCCCTTCCAGAGCAGGAGATGCATGTCAGAGAGGAGCCAAGGAGGAGCTGTGTCCCAAATGGCACACTATTCCCACATAGTACACATCTTTTGAGCAGGACCATAGTGCTCTGGTCAAAAGTAGTGCACTATCTAGGAAATAGGGTGCCATTTGGGATGAACACACAGAAAAGGGAGTTTTTACAAGACAAGGGACACGTTAACTGGAAGACAGAGCACATGTAGTTATCTTTTGAAACACACATTGAAAACTTGACAAAGAAGCTGAGATCTATGATAGTTCTTTATGTAGAAACAAATCTTGCCTCAGTTTTTAAAATAGAAGGAAGATAGTTCAAACAACGCCTCTCCCTGTGGTAGACTTTGGGGACATGATTTTGTTTTGAAACCATTGGACTCCGTATTCCATTCAGCAATACATTTTATCACTGGTTTCAGGACTCCTCTATGTATTTTTATTATGTGGGATGGACCTCTCTTTTATATATTTACAAAGCAGTCTGTAGAAACTTCCTCTGTAGACTACACCCGTTCTCAGGGATGGATGACTCTGGAGATCCCTTTAGTCTCCACAGAATCAGGAAAATATGCTTTTAGGTTTTTTTGCCCCTTATTTGTGGAACAATATGCAGATTTCCTTGCCATTTGATATTCTGGTTCCTTTCAGGCATTTTAAATTATTGATTGGAGACGTTTATGTTACAGAATGTGATTGCTTTTCTTAAATATGTTTAATGTTGTTTATTATGTGACTTATAGTGTGTTTTGTAGGGCTGTTGTGTTTTATAGTGTGTTTTGTAGGGCTGTTGTGTTTCATAGTGTGTTTTGTAGGGCTGTTGTGTTTTAGAGCCAGTTTTGTAGGGCTGTTGTGTTTAATAGTGGGTTTTGTAGGGCTGTTGTGTTTTATAGCGGGTTTTGTAGGGCTGTTGTGTTTTAGAGCCAGTTTTGTAGGGCTGTTGTGTTTTATAGTGGGTTTTGTAGGGCTGTTGTGTTTTATAGCGGGTTTTGTAGGGCTGTTGTGTTTTAGAGCCAGTTTTGTAGGGCTGTTGTGTTTAATAGTGGGTTTTGTAGGGCTGTTGTGTTTTATAGCGGGTTTTGTAGGGCTGTTGTGTTTTAGAGCCAGTTTTGTAGGGCTGTTGTGTTTAATAGTGGGTTTTGTAGGGCTGTTGTGTTTTATAGCGGGTTTTGTAGAGCTGTTGTGTTTTATAGTGTGTTTTGTAGGGCTGTTGTGTTTTCTAGTGTGTTTTGTCGGGCTGTTGGGTTTTATAGTGTGTTTTGTCGGGCTGTTGTGTTTTATAGTGTGTTTTGTCGGGCTGTTGGGTTTTATAGTGTGTTTTGTAGGGCTGTTGTGTTTTATAGTGTGTTTTGTAGGGCTGTTGTGTTTTATAGTGTGTTTTGTAGGGCTGTTGTGTTTTATAGTGGGTTTTGTAGGGCTGTTGTGTTTTATAGTGTGTTTTGTAGGGCTGTTGTGTTTTATAGCGGGTTTTGTAGGGCTGTTGTGTTTTAAAATCAAATCAAATCAAATTTTATTTGTCACATACACATGGTTAGCAGATGTTAATGCGAGTGTAGCGAAATGCTTGTGCTTCTAGTTCCGACAATGCAGTGATAACCAACAAGTAATCTAACTAACAATTCCAAAACTACTGTCTTATACACAGTGTAAGGGGATAAAGAATATGTACATAAGGATATATGAATGAGTGATGGTACAGGGCAGCATACAGTAGATGGTATCGAGTACAGTATATACATATGAGATGAGTATGTAGACAAAGTAAACAAAGTGGCATAGTTAAAGTGGCTAGTGATACATGTGTTACATAAGGATGCAGTCGATGATATAGAGTACAGTATATACGTATGCATATGCGATGAATAATGTAGGGTAAGTAACATTATATAAGGTAGCATTGTTTAAAGTGGCTAGTGATATATTTACATCATTTCCCATCAATTCCTATTATTAAAGTGGCTGGAGTTGGGTCAGTGTCAATGTCAGTGTGTTGGCAGCAGCCACTCAATGTTAGTGGTGGCTGTTTAACAGTCTGATGGCCTTGAGATAGAAGCTGTTTTTCAGTCTCTCGGTCCCAGCTTTGATGCACCTGTACTGACCTCGCCTTCTGGATGATAGCAAAGGTGAACAGGCAGTGGCTCGGGTGGTTGATGTCCTTGATGATCTTTATGGCCTTCCTGTAACATCGGGTGGTGTAGGTGTCCTGGAGGGCAGGTAGTTTGCCCCCGGTGATGCGTTGTGCAGACCTCACTACCCTCTGGAGAGCCTTACGGTTGAGGGCGGAGCAGTTGCCGTACCAGGCGGTGATACAGCCCGCCAGGATGCTCTCGATTGTGCATCTGGAGAAGTTTGTGAGTGCTTTTGGTGACAAGCCAAATTTCTTCAGCCTCCTGAGGTTGAAGAGGCGCTGCTGCGCCTTCTTCACGACGCTGTCAGTGTGAGTGGACCAATTCAGTTTGTCTGTGATGTGTATGCCGAGGAACTTAAAACTTGCTACCATCTCCACTACTGTTCCATCGATGTGGATAAGGGGGTGTTCCCTCTGCTGTTTCCTGAAGTCCACAATCATCTCCTTAGTTTTGTTGACGTTGAGTGTGAGGTTATTTTCCTGACATCACACTCCGAGGGCCCTCACCTCCTCCCTGTAGGCCGTCTCGTCGTTGTTGGTAATCAAGCCTACCACTGATGTGTCGTCCGCAAACTTGATGATTGAGTTGGAGGCGTGCGTGGCCACGCAGTCGTGGGTGAACAGGGAGTACAGGAGAGGGCTCAGAACGCACCCTTGTGGGGCCCCCGTGTTGAGGATCAGCGGGGAGGAGATGTTGTTGCCTACCCTCACCACCTGGGGGCGGCCCGTCAGGAAGTCCAGTACCCAGTGGCACAGGGCGGGGTCGAGACCCAGGGTCTCGAGCTTGATGACGAGCTTGGAGGGTACTATGGTGTTGAATGCCGAGCTGTAGTCGATGAACAGCATTCTCACATGGGTATTCCTCTTGTCCAGGTGGGTTAGGGCAGTGTGCAGTGTGGTTGAGATTGCATTGTCTGTGGACCTATTTGGGCGGTAAGCAAATTGGAGTGGGTCTAGGGTGTCAGGTAGGGTGGAGGTGATATGGTCCTTGACTAGTCTCTCAAAGCACTTCATGATGACGGAAGTGAGTGCTACGGGCGGTAGTCGTTTAGCTCAGTTACCTTAGCTTTCTTGGGAACAGGAACAATGGTGGCCCTCTTGAAGCATGTGGGAACAGCAGACTGGTATAGGGATTGATTGAATATGTCCGTAAACACACCGGCCAGCTGGTCTGCGCATGCTCTGAGGGCGCGGCTGGGGATGCCGTCTGGGCCTGCAGCCTTGCGAGGGTTAACACGTTTAAATGTCTTACTCACCTCGGCTGCAGTGAAGGAGAGGCCGCATGTTTTCATAGCAGGCCGTGGCAGTGGCACTGTATTGTCCTCAAAGCGGGCAAAAAAGTTATTTAGTCTGCCTGGGAGCAAGACATCCTGGTCCGTGACTGGGCTGGGTTTCTTCTTGTAGTCCGTGATTGACTGTAGACCCTGCCACATGCCTCTTGTGTCTGAGCCGTTGAATTGAGATTCTACTTTGTCTCTGTACTGACGCTTAGCTTGTTTAATAGCCTTGCGGAGGGAATAGCTGCACTGTTTGTATTCGGTCATGTTACCAGACACCTTGCCCTGATTAAAAGCAATGGTTCGCGCTTTCAGTTTCACGCGAATGCTGCCATCAATCCACGGTTTCTGGTTAGGGAATGTTTTTATCGTTGCTATGGGAACGACATCTTCAGCGCACGTTCTAATGAACTCGCACACCGAATCAGCGTATTCGTCAATATTTTTATCTGACGCAATACGAAACATGTCCCAGCCCACGTGATGGAAGCAGTCTTGGAGTGTGGAGTCAGCTTGGTCGGACCAGCGTTGGACAGACCTCAGCGTGGGAGCCTCTTGTTTAAGTTTCTGTCTGTAGGCAGGTATCAACAAAATGGAGTCGTGGTCAGCTTTTCCAAAAGGGGGGCGGGGCAGGGCCTTATATGCGTCGCGGAAGTTAGAGTAACAATGATCCAAGGTTTTACCACCCCTGGTTGCGCAATCGATATGCTGATAAAATTTAGGGAGTCTTGTTTTCAGATTAGCTTTGTTAAAATCCCCAGCTACAATGAATGCAGCCTCCGGATAAATGGTTTCCAGTTTGCAAAGAGTTAAATAAAGTTCGTTCAGAGCCATCGATGTGTCTGCTTGGGGGGGGATATATACGGCTGTGATTATAATCGAAGAGGATTCTCTTGGTAGATAATGCGGTCTACATTTGATTGTGAGGAATTCTAAATCAGGTGAACAGAAGGATTTGAGTTCCTTTCATCACACCATGTCTCGTTAGTCATGAGGCATACGCCCCCGCCACTCCTCTTACCAGAAAGATGTTTGTTTCTGTCGGCGTGATGCGTGGAGAAACCCGTTGGCTGCACCGCCCCGGATAGCGTCTCTCCAGTGAGCCATGTTTCCGTGAAGCAGAGAACGTTACAGTCTCTGATGTCCCTCTGGAATGCTACCCTTGCTCGGATTTCATCAACCTTGTTGTCAAGAGACTGGACATTGGCAAGAAGAATGCTAGGGAGTGGTGCACGATGTGCCCGTGTCCGGAGTCTGACCAGAAGACCGCTACGTTTCCCTCTTTTACGAAGTCGTTTTTTGGGGTCGCTGCATGGAATCAATTCCGTTGACCTGTTTGTAAGGCAGAACACAGGATCCGCGTCGCGGAAAACATATTCTTGGTCGTACTGATGGTGAGTTGACGCTGATCTTATATTCAGTAGTTCTTCTCGACTGTATGTAATGAAACCTAAGATGACCTGGGGTACTAATGCAAGAAATAACACGTAAAAAAAACCAAAAAACTGCATAGTTTCCTAGGAACGCGAAGCGAGGCAGCCATCTCTGTTTGTAGGGCTGTTGTGTTTTATAGTGGGTTTGTAGGGCTGTTGTGGTTTATAGTGGGTTTTGTAGGGCTGTTGTGTTTTATAATGGGTTTTGTAGGGCTGTTGTGTTTTATAGTGGGTTTGTAGGGCTGTTGTGGTTTATAGTGGGTTTTGTAGGGCTGTTGTGTTTTATAATGGGTTTTGTCGCGCTGTTGTGTTTTATTGTGGGTTTTGTAGGGCTGTTGTGTTTTATAGTGTGTTTTGTAGGGCTGCTGTGTTTTATAGCGGGTTTTGTAGGGCTGTTGTGTTTTATAGTGGGTTTGTAGGGCTGTTGTGTTTTATTGTGGGTTTGTAGGGCTGTTGTGTTTTATAATGGGTTTTGTAGGGCTGTTGTGTTTTATAGTGGGTTTGTAGGGCTGTTGTGTTTTATAGTGGGTTTGTAGGGCTGTTGTGTTTTGTAGTGGGATTGTAGGGCTGTTGTGTTTTATAATGGGTTTTGTAGAGCTGTTGTGTTTTGTAGTGGGTTTGTAGGGCTGTTGTGTTTTATAGTGGATTTTGTAGGGCTGTTGTGTGTTGTAGGGCTGTTGTGTTTTATAGTGGGTTTTGTAGGGCTGTTGGGTTTTATAGTGGGGTTTGTAGGGCTGTTGTGTTTTGTAGTGGGGTTTGTAGGGCTGTTGTGTTTTGTAGGGCTGTTGTAGTTTATAGTGGGTTTTGTAGAGCTGTTGTGTTTTGTAGCGGGTTTTGTAGGGCTGTTGGGTTTTATAGTGGGGTTTGTAGGGCTGTTGTGTTTTATAGCGGGTTAGTCTGTTGGGTTTTATAATGGGTTTTGTTGGGCTGTTGTGTTTATAATGGGTTTTGTAGGGCTCTTGTGTTTTATAATGGGTTTTGTAGGGCTGTTGTGTTTTATAATGGGATTTGTAGGGCTGTTGTGTTTATAATGGGTTTTGTAGAGCTGTTGTGTTTTATAATGGGTTTTGTAGGGCTGTTGTGTTTTGTAATGGGTTTTGTAGGGCTGTTGTTTTTAATAGTGGGGTTTGTAGGGCTGTTGTGTTTTATAATGGGTTTTGTGGGTGTTGGTTTTGTAGTGGGTTTTGGGCTGTTGTGTTTTGTAGTGGGTAGGGCTTTGTAGAGCTGTTGTGTTTTATAATGGGTTTTGTAGGGCTGTTGTGTTTTGTAGTGGGTTTTGTAGGGCAGTTGTGTTTTATAATGGGTTTTGTAGGGCTGTTGTGTTTTGTAGTGGGTTTTGTAGGGCAGTTGTGTTTTATAATGGGTTTTGTAGGGCTGTTGTGTTTTATTTATGTATTGGGTTTTATTTGTAAACATACACAGGGCTCTCTTGTAAAATTTTAATTTAATTTAAATTTTTTAATTTTAATTTTAATTGTAAGTTTTATCTCAATGTGACTCCCTGTTTAAATAAAGGTTAATAAAATAAATATGCAAACAAGAGGAGGAATTTTGTGTAAAATACCAAACGAGCTCATCCCCAGTTTATGTAGTCATCAGTATGTCTCAAATGTTTTATTATTGACTAATTCTCATCAATTCGTTATTTTAAACCAAAACCCCCCCAAACAAAGTACAAATTGGATGATATCTGGATGTATGTCAGATGTATATCTATATTTACATGGGGGGTAACCCCAGCTAGGTATAGTAGAGGAACAGTGTTTTATGTTGGGAGACAGGCTTATGACGGAGAGAGATGCACGTGAGGAAGCTTTCTCTACCTCTTGGTGGAGCTGTTGACATGGCTGAGAGAGACAGAGGGAGAGGGGAGAGGGAGGGAGGGAGGGAGCAAGAGGAGAGAGAGAGAGAGCATGAGGAGAGAGGCTGAGTAGAAAGAGAGAGAGAGAGAGAGAGAGAGAGAGAGAGAGAGAGAGAGAGAGAGAGAGAGAGAGAGAGAGAGAGAGAGACAGAGAGAGACAGAGAGACAGAGGGAGAGGGAGAGGGAGAGAGAGAGAGAGAGAGAAAGAGAGAGAGAGCTGAGAGAGAGGAAAAAGATCTGGAGGACAGAGAGACAGCTGAGGAGAAAAAATGGATCTGGAGGAACAGAGTTGGACACATTCAGAGAATCAACCACTCTATCTTCCCCCATCCTCCTTCCTCCCTCCTTCCTCCTCTCACACTCCTCCTCCCCTCTACATACACACATCATGACCTCTCACACGGTGTTTTCTATGGTAACTCCCTCTCTATTTCTACCTGACTCTGACACAGTGTTGTCTATGGTAACTCCCTCTCTATTTCTACCTGACTCTGACACAGTGTTGTCTATGGTAACTCCCTCTCTATTTCTACCTGACTCTGACACAGTGTTGTCCATGGTCACTCCCTCTCTATTTCTACCTGACTCTGACACAGTGTTGTCTATGGTAACTCCCTCTCTATTTCTACCTGACTCTGACACAGTGTTGTCTATGGTAACTCCCTCTCTATTTCTACCTGACTCTGACACAGTGTTGTCTATGGTAACTCCCTCTCTATTTCTACCTGACTCTGACACAGTGTTGTCTATGGTAACTCCCTCTCTATTTCTACCTGACTCTGACACAGTGTTGTCTATGGTAACTCCCTCTCTATTTCTACCTGACTCTGACACAGTGTTGTCTATGGTAACTCCCTCTCTATTTCTACCTGACTCTGACACAGTGTTGTCTATGGTAACTCCCTCTCTATTTCTACCTGACTCTGACACAGTGTTGTCTATGGAAACTCCCTCTCTATTTCTACCTGACTCTGACACAGTGTTGTCTATGGTAACTCCCTCTCTATTTCTACCTGACTCTGACACAGTGTTGTCTATGGTAACTCCCTCTCTATTTCTACCTGACTCTGACACAGTGTTGTCTATGGTAACTCCCTCTCTATTTCTACCTGACTCTGACACAGTGTTGTCTATGGTAACTCCCTCTCTATTTCTACCTGACTCTGACACAGTGTTGTCTATGGTCACTCCCTCTCTATTTTTTCATGAAGCTAAGAAATGTTTCTTAACTCAACCACCTATTGTTTCACTTACAGAGACATTCTAAATGTTCGACTTCATATTCATATTCTCCAGCACCGCCAAAACATCTACATATGGGAAAATGGTAATTTTCTATGTTTTGTAGTAAAAATTCAAAAGGCACTTGCAATTTGTTGCAGGTGCCTGGTAACAGTTGAATAAGATGAGGCAAAAAGAAGAAATCCCACACTGATCTTGCCAGTACCACTGCTCTTTATTAAGCTTTACATGTCGGCCTTCGTCAGAGCGTTTGTGAGTCTTTTTAATTTGCACCGTTATGTAGACATTGCTCAACCCACATCTGTTCAATACATGGAATGGGTGTAACGTCTGATGAAGGAGTGGACCAAAGCGCACGTGTTTATGATATTTATTCAAATCTGAACACTAGAACAAACATAACAAAGCGAGACACTAAAACTAACTAGAACTAAACAGAAAACAACTACCCACAAACCCAGGTGGGATAAAGGCTACCTAAGTATGATTCTCAATCAGAGACAATGATAGACAGCTGCCTCTGATTGAGAACCATACCCAGCCAAACACAAAGAAATAGACCACATAGAAATAAAGAAACTAGAATGCCCACCCTAGTCACACCCTGGCCTAACCAAAATAGAGAATAAAAGCCTCTCTATGGCCAGGGCGTGACGATGGGGTTTGAGTCGAGGGAAAATAAGTAAGTGTTACCAAATGTAACAATGTGCATTTCATAAGTATTCTAATAAAGTGTGTACATAAAACGAATTAAACATGTCTGTAAAACCACAATGAGGACATCGACCTACCGAGTCAGTTTTAATAAATCATTGGGTGCAGAGCAAGAACAAATGTCAGAGTCATCTGAAGTGGTTGCATTAATTCATGTTCACATTTACAACTTAACATGCATAGCAGCTCATCATTATTTAAGACCTTTTGGGAATAATGTCTGGAAGGTGAAAATCCCAAAACATTCTCTTGTGCTCAAAGTATTATTTATATCTCCTCCCCTGTCTGAGATCGTGACTTTCTCTATGCCACATATATCTAAAGGTAGAAATGTCATGTTTTAGATCTGAGATCGTGACTTTCTGGTCTATCATTTGTACCTTTTGCACCTTCAGGCTGTTTGACCAAGAAGGAGAGTGATGGAGTGCTGCATCAGATGACCTGGCCTCCACAATCACCTGACCTCAACCCAATTGAGATTGTTTGGATAAGTTGGACTGCAGAATGAAGGAAAAGCAGCCAACAACTACTTCAAGACAGTTGGAAAAGCATTCCAGGTGAAGATGGTTGAGAGACTGCCAAGAGTCTGCAAAACTGCCATCAAGGCATATGATGGCTACTTTGAAGAATCTGAAATATAAAATACATTTGGATTTGTTTTACACTTTTTGGTTACTACATGATTCCATATTGTCAGGACCCGGTTACGAACCCGGGTCTCCGGTGTGAGAAACAGTCACTTAGCAAACTGAGCCACTAATAGTAGGCAGAACCCAGAAGATGCGGCAGACACAGTAGTACTTGAGACGGTTTTTTAATAAAGTAAAAGGAAAGTTCTTCAGGTAAAAATATAAATCCAAAGTCAAAAGTAATTCCAAGAGAACAAAGGTAATCCTCCAAGTCAAAAAGGTAAATCCACAAGGTGGTAGGTACAGCAGAAAAAAGCCTCAAAAGATCATCAAAAATAAATAAACAAAAACAGAGTACCACAAGAGAGTCCAACTGGAGCAACAAATGATCACTGGGGCTGGGTACTAACATTCAAACACAGAGCAAAGAACTGAGGAAAACTAAGGGTTTAAATACAATCAAGGGAAAGGAGGCACAGGTGCAAATAATAACTGGGAACAAGAGAAAACAAAAGGGTCAAAAAGCACAATGGGGGCATCTAGTGACCAAAACTGGAACAACCCTGGCCAAATCCTGACACATATGTGTCATTTCATAGTTTTGATGTCCCCACTATTATTCTACAATGTAGAAAATAGTCAAAATAAAGAAAAGCCCTTGAATGATTAGGGGTGTCCAAACTTTTGACAGGTACTGTATATAAAACATGATATGGATTATATGTTATGGTTACTAATGGCATATTAATTTGCATAGTGGCATGTCGGGGAAAGTTTTTGGAACAAATGGGTTAACAGACCTTTGCCAGCCTTATCAGTGTTAGAGGTGTGTGTGTGTGTGTGTGTGTGTGTGTGTGTGTGTGTGTGTGTGTGTGTGTGTGTGTGTGTGTGTGTGTGTGTGTGTGTGTGTGTGTGTGTGTGTGTGTGTGTGTGTGTAATGCTTTACACACCCCTACTGAGAGAGTAATGAGAGAAGCTGTTGTTTGAATCGATCTGGACTTGCTCTAACGGCCTCCAGCATTTCTGCTGCTGCTGCTTGCTGCTGTTGTATGTGACTGTACCAGAGCCCAGTGTGAGTCATTATGTGTCTGTACCAGAGCCCAGTGTGAGTCAGTATGTGTCTGTACCAGAGCCCAGTGTGAGTCATTATGTGTCTGTACCAGAGCCCAGTGTGAGTCATTATGTGTCTGTACCAGAGCCCAGTGTGAGTCATTATGTGTCTGTACCAGAGCCCAGTGTGAGTCATTATGTGGGAACAACCAATGGAGGAGGATATTAGCAGTCTGGAACACCAGAGCTCCCAGTGTGCTGAGACAGATCATGTGCCCCTTCCCCCAGACCCCCAGTGTGAGACAGACTCATAGCCCCTTCTCCCAGACCCCCAGTGTGAGACAGATTCAGTGTGTCTGTCCCCCCAGACCCCCCAGTGCTGAGACAGATGTCCGTAGCCCCTTCTCCCACACCCCCAGTGTGAGACAGACTCAGTCCGTAGCCCCTTCTCCCACACCCCCCAGCTGTGACAGTCATTATGTGGGAACACCCCCAATGCTGAGACAGATAAGAGAAGGGAGCCCCTTCCCCAGCACCCCCACACCGCTGAGAACACTCAGGTTATAGCCCCTTCTCCCACACCCCCACACCGCTGAGACAGACTCAGTCCGTAGCCCCTTCTCCCACACCCCCACACCGCTGAGACAGACTCAGTCCGTAGCCCCTTCTCCCACACCCCCACACCGCTGAGACAGACTCAGTCCGTAGCCCCTTCCCCCACACCGCTGGGGATAGGGCTGAGGAGGAAGGGCTAAGGGGCTATAGTTACTGCTAAGGACTGATTGCCTGGTGCTGGTACCAAGAGAATAAACAGAGAGAATATTTCTGTCTTCCCCCTTTGTTTTATTACTTTCAAAATATATAGTTGTGGTTCACTTCATCGTTTAAATCCAGCATTTCCAAACATGAACGACCTAGAATTCCCAACAAGCCTCTCATGTGGAACGAGAGAGAGCTCGGTTTGTTGTTTTGAAAGTTTATCCTTGATAAAGTTTGTTTGCTGCCTGCCTGTTTAATTTGGATCCCTCGACGTGGTTAGCCTCAGTTGCAAGGACCGCTACTCTCAGTCCTGGGATAGCTGCTAGCTATAGAGCCTTTCCTTGACAGTTCGAACATGAAGCTGTTAGCCCTTGTGGCTGTTTAAATCCCTGCTGTTTGTTGCTGTTTCACAGTTCATTATCCACCCTCCCTCCCAAAAGTCTGGGAGGAAAGAGAGAGAGCCAAGCTTCTGGGCCAGTAGCTTCAGCCCCACATCACACACATATACACCAACTGACACTCACAATTGCCTGATTGTTTGGCTAATAGTCAATCAATGTTTTTATTTGTATTTAGGATTTTTTTTCTTCATATTATGTCTTTCTCTGATAAGCTACAGTACCCAGGAAAGGGCTATCAATAGCCCATATTAATATATTTAGCCTTATAAATAAGGTTCATAAAAACAATAACTTGCTAACATTGGATAACATTCATATGTTTGCCTCACTTACATAAATACATTGATACAGCACTAGCAGTACAAGAATATAACACTACAGAAAACACAGAAATACCTATGGGGGAGGTGTTGCTGTATATGTTCAGAGGCATATTCCTGTAACGCTTAGAGAGGATCTCATGTCAAATTTTGTTGAATTGTTGTGTTTGCAAGTTCACCTGCAAACTGTTCTAAAAATACACCAAACGCTAACAGCGTTTTATTTTGTTCAAAAAATTATCTAGGACAAAATACTTCAACTGGAGTTGTGTGACCATTAAGGGTGTGACCATTGAGCAAGTTGAGGAAGCTGAACTCTTACGTATAACATTGGATAGGCAATTATCATGGTCAAGTTATATAGACAAAGTTGTCGTGAAGATGGGGAGCTGTACAAGTGCAACTGTACTTGTTCTTCAGGCTCTGGCCTTGTCCCATCTTAATTACTGTCTGTTAATATGGTCAAGTGCAGAAAAGAAAAACCTAGCAAAGCTGCAGCTGTCTCAAAACAGAGCAGCATGCCTTGTGCTTAACTGCACATGCAGAACTAACATCAACAACATGCATGCCAGTCTTTGCTAACCCACAGTTATATACAGAGCCATGATCACATGGAACTCCCTTCCATCTCCAATTACTAAAGCAAACAGACAAATGACCTTTAAAAAATGTATGACACAATAGGGACTGTGAAATGACTCACAAACACATTCTATCACATAACACACACAATTTATACACACACATTATTCTTTAGTTGTATTGTGTGTATATTGTTGTATTTTAATATGTGTGACAGTTCTTGTCTATCAGTGTATCAGTGTTGTGTTACTTGTCATGTTTTATGTTTTTGTGTGGACCCCAGGAAGAATAGCTGCTGCTTCAGCAAAAGCTAATGAGGAATACGAATAAACCAAAGTCACCTCCTAGAAACCCTGGTCTGAGACTGACTCACACACTGAAGGGACGATGCAACTAGAGGACATTGAGCCTTGTCAATCTCCCAATGTAAACCTCAAAGGTTTTTTATAATTACATGGGTGGGAGGAGTAGTGTGTTTGTGTGTCTCCAGAAAGCATGTCGTCCAGGCTATTTGGATCACATGTAAATCAAGACACACAAACTTTGGCTATAGGGATGCTTTGTCTGAAATGTCATGTTAAATTGGGTAACTTGTAACCATTTTTTCTAGGCAGACTTGTGCACTACTGATGTTCCAGACTTGCTTCCATGATATGTAATACAATAGGAACAACAGGAACTATAGGAACTAGGTAGAAAACACCCATCCAGAATACTCTTGCTCACTTTAAGACATTTCTACAGGAGTTATGTTTTACAAATGGAGTTGGAATAATATAATTCAAATGAAGAACAGAATACTCTCTATACCCTATTAGGTCTGTAAGTGTTGTAGGCTATATATTGTATTCCACAGAACCTATCTAAGGACTTGAGTAGCTGCACTTGAGTGGAAAATCACTGAAAACCCCAGAAGTATGTTTTGTCTGTAAACTAGAACAGAAAGTGTGGTAACCACCTTGTAAACGCAGCCTAAGCATTGTGCATAAGCTGGAAGAGCTTAGGGATGACGGAGAGCATTTTCAGAGACAGGGAAAGTTGTGCACTGTTTCCAGTGCAGAAAGAACATTGTTTATAAGTGCTGTGTGGACTAGTGTGGAGACGTTAGTGAGTGGATGTCATTGTGGAACAAAACACTTTTGATTATTGTTATAAATGCCCTAACCTTAGAGATCATTTTATTCTCTATGTTTGGTTAGGTCAGGGTGCGACTCTGGTGGGAAAGTCTATATTTTCTATTTCTTTGCTTTTGGCCGTGTGTGTGTGTGTGGGGTTCCCAATCAGAGGCAGCTGTCTATCATTGTCTCTGATTGGGGATCACATATAAGTTGTATTTTCCTTGTGGGTTTTGTGGGATCTTGTTTTCTGTTTAGTGTCTGTACCTGACAGAACTGTGCGCTTTCGTTTTCACGTTTGTTATTTTGTTTGAGGGTTTTTTGAAAATTAAAAATCATGAACACTTTCCACGCTGCCTTCCTTTCGCCGAGAGCCGTAACAATATACTTCAAGCTATGACCAGCCGATGTGCTGGATAATGAAGTATCACTCTCTCTCACTTTAGAGCGGTTTCTCCTCAAGCCAACATTTCCAACTGAAGCATCAAGTGCATTTGGGATTTGGCTCATTTCTAAAAGGAAACCAACTTACATATTTGACAGGGATATACAGCATTAGTTCTTCCTCTCCAAAGCGACACCAAAGGGTTTGAATATCAACAAAGTTCTGCTATTAGAATATAAAAATACGACACAAAATACTGTACAAAACCTTTAAGTATCTGATTTCCCACTGGAACTTGAAACACACTTCCATCGCTGTACACAAACGCTAAGGTACAGTAGGATCTGTACTCCAAGGGGAAATAAACTATTATAAAAAAATAATAGTTAAATCATTAACAGTGATGATGTTATTAAAACTGTCTGGATGGTGCTAAGTGCTGCTCTGTGGCAAACTGTCTCATAGTGGCTTTGTGAAAAACATGTACACACACACACACACACACACACACATACACACACAGTATCTGTCT